>NC_092571.1:14297416-14597416 GCF_037975245.1 Apostichopus japonicus
AGAAGGTATTCTAGAAGAGGTTAAGGATCGTGCGCATGCACGGAAGTGTTAACACAGGAAAATAAAATACTTTGGTCACAGTATTCAGTGAAATAATATAAGTATTTCTCAATTCCTGTTAATCTGCCTTCGGAGTGTTGATTGTAGAAGGCAAAGAACCAATGTTTATTTTTCTCGGTTATCCTTTCAATGCTCAGCTTATCATTTGTTACTCTCAGAGAATGGATGATGATAACAAATGTACGAGTTATCTCTTTCATAGTTTCCATTTGCAAACCATAGGACTATATGACAGTAATGTGTGTATATACAATCAAATCAATCAATAGTCATAAGCCAAATTGGCCCGTTGACCTCCCCGAAGATTATAAACATTCTTAGGTTTGTAACCTTTTATAATGTTAATCCGGTGCCTGCCATCTTCGAGTAGCTGGGCTGCAGAACGGCCGTTTGTAACCGCAGGGTAGCCCACAGAGTACAGCACATGTAAGGCCTCCACAACGTACAGCATGTCCGAACCATTTTGCGTTATGTTGAAGAACAGTTTCAGACGAGAATAGCCATCGGCCCGCAATCTTAGTGTTCAGTTCCTCATTCGACACATGGTCCTTCCATGTGAGACCAAGCAAACGTCGCCAAATTTCTCTACCTAAAGCGTCAAGGCGATTCATGTCAGCCGCTTTTATGGTCCAGGTGCTACAACCGTATGTAAGACGAGATGCAACCAGAGCTCTGGTCAGGTGGAGTTTAACATCCATAGAGATACGATTCGACTTCAAATATGCACAGTTGTTGAGGGTTGCCTTTGTCATGGCTACACGAGCACGGATCTCACGACTATCGTTGAGATTGTAGGTGATGTAGGTGCCAAGGTATTTAAACTCAGGTGTACGCATCAGAGGGTTGCCTCTATAATAGATGGTATCAACACTCATAGAAGTTTGAATAATCATGTATTCTGTCTTGTCCGGATGAATCACCAAGCCATAGTCATCAGCAATGTCTCCTAAGATATTCAACATTGCTTCAGCATCAGCAGCAGAGAGTGCCATCAAGACTAAATCATCTGCATAGCGTTGTTCCTTTGAGGCAAGACCGTCAACATTTGGGGCAGGCAGTTGATTGGTGCGTTCGTCCCATTCACGCATTATGTACTCTGTGTATATGTTGAAAAGAGATGGCGAAATTGGGCATCCCTGTCGTACACCGGCTGGCGTTGGAAACGGAGCAGAAGTATGACCCTTCCAGGAGATGGTACCGTGTGCGTCACTGTAGAGATTCTCAATGATCCGGACTAAATCCTCTGCCATACCAAGCCTACGAAGTATCTCAAATAGCTTGGTGTGAATAACACTGTCAAATGCTTTGCGAAAGTCAACAAAAATAAGATGTAAGGGTTGTTTGACTGCAAGGTAAGCTTGTGCCAGGCCTTTAACGCGGAAAATTGCATCAGCAGTAGATTTACCAGGGACAAATCCACACTGTGCATCTGAAACTTCTATTGCAACAAAAGGGATCAATCGTTGCTGGATTATGTTGAGGATAATCTTGCTCATGTGGCTAATGAGAGCCAGTGTCCTGTAATTACTACAGTTGCCACGGTCGTTCTTTTTATGGAGAACTATGTATGAAGAGTTAGTTAGAGAGTAAGGCCAGGTTCCTGTCAACCACATATCTTATACCGCATTATCCAACGCAAGGCGAATATGAGCATCTTCAGCTACTGATTTGATGAATTCGCTAAGGACTAGGTCAGAACCAGGTGCTTTGTTGTTTTTCAGGCTCTTGATCGCAGTGTTGATCTCTTCTGATGTTGGTGGGTGGGGAGTGCATGGATAACGGATGACTGCTGGTCTTTGGTTATCAGAGTGGAACAGTTCGCGAGCATATTCTTCCCAGCGTTGAACTTAATCATCAACAGTCAGTAGAACACAGCCGTAAGTACAGGTATATACAGGTAAATATAAACTAAACGCTGGTTATGCGAAATAATCCTCTGACGCTGTACAAAGCTTTTGCGCCCGGTGCTTGGCTAAGTAACTTTTAAATGTTAAAGAATCGATATCTCATTGATATTTCAATGAAATACTGCGTGAAATCTTAAAAAATGAAACGAAAATCGCCTTCAACCTGAAAAGTGAATGTCACAATGACAAGGTTGTGCAGAGATGTCGGTGGTTCTCTTAAAAAACAAACGGATGTGAACTGAATATGAAAGAATGTTTCACATAGTGAACGTAGGACAAGCAATGTCGCTTATTCCACTATTTAAATCTACCATGAGCCCACACTACATCTTCACCCATTCGACACACACCAAAACGGAAACAACAGTCCACTTTTAATTACAAAAATATGCTGCCTCAACTAGGTCACCACACAAAGGTTATAAATATTTCCTAATATTTGTCCTAATATTTGTCCTAATACTTGTCATTAAGCCTTTGAAGAAGATCCTGCTAGAATCTCCCACACAGGCACTCTAGTGGATAAGCAGTTTGCTAACAGTTTTATTTTATTCTAATATTTTCTTCATACTACTTTAGGCTCTAAGGTCAAAATCTTATGTGCCGTCTTCCATGGTTATAATTATCACATGTTCTAATGTAGCTATATTCACCACTGCGTGCAGGTCTCCGTTTCTTAAAATTGAAGACTATTAAACAACACAACAAGGCTTCTTTGTATCACTGTACTTATCAATAAATATCACTTGAAGAAAGTTCACGTGTGTTTGTACGTTAGCGTTGAACGTTTACAAAGATGAACCTGGCAATGACAGGACAGGAATACCAGGAGGCGCATGTAAAATGGAGCTTGGGATCAAAAACAATTAGAAGTCCCTTAACCATACCCACCAGCCCACCGACTTCGGAGCAACGCGTGCAAGGAAACACTGAGCTTAAAGTCATTTTAGATTAAAATTGGATACTTCAACATTAACGGGGAATAAGCAGTTAGAAAAGTAAAAGCTTCTGTTGGTGCGATTTAGTATTCAGATATTGATCTTGGATAGTTTGTTAAATTTGAACGATTCTTTTCTTCTTGGGGTGGGGATATATTTATATGTTAATCGATGGCTATACAAATAATGAATAGACACTTTTCTCTTTCATAGCATTTGCGTACACGGTTGATAATAAAAATGACAAGAAACTCACCTGGATTACTTTTAGAGATGTTAAACTCACATCGGCCAGAATACTGCGGTGTAGAAAAGAACTCCAGCTGTTCCTGAGTAGCGATGCATCCAACGGTTGAGTTCTGATCACAAGACATGACGTTAATAGAAAGCTCTTGAATACCGTTATCATCTGTGTAATGTTTCTGAAAATCACAGCCCTCGGGCTCGATCATTTCCAGATTTATCGGTGGAAACCCGTTTGTTATTGAACAAGATATAGTTATGTGGTAAGAGCCAGATGGGGATGAGGAGGGGCCTTGACAAACAAGGGGTGTAGAAGGCTGGTAGACTGTAGAGAGATGATATGTGTGATGAGAGTAAAGAGTATACGGAGATTCAACATCAGTCAATGACAGATGATAAGTACCAGCATCCTCTCGTTGAAGGTTTAAGATGGACAAAGAAAAATCAACTTTAGTAACTTCAGACCAGGGGTAAGACCGATCTTCCTCGATATAGTCTACTTTTACTTGAAATAAATATCGCTTGACTGTCTGATTCTGTCTGAATTGAATACCGTTGTAGGAGTAAATTGGTTTAGAGGGAACGTCTCCATTAGTACGTCCGGTAAAGTTCATCGCTACTCGTAAACCATCTATATATATAAATATGTTACCTATATATAATTCAATATGATCTTTGTTAACAGCAATATCCGGGAACGAGAAGTCACAGCCTAGCATAGCATAGCATTCCTTTGAATTTACTGTCTGTCCTTCTGTGCAGTGATAGTTACAACCAATTACGTCACAAGTATATAATACCAAGAAGATGGCAAGATGAAAGAACTTTGAAACAATGAAACCATCCATGTTTTAATAACTAACGACTTTTAAAGTTGTCCAACATCGCAGACGTGCGTTTGTGCCTATATTTATTTTGAAAACTCTTATGAGAGATAGAAAATGATCTTTGTTACAATGCGCATGCGTTAATTTACTTTCAACTGAGCATGACTGGAGAATATATTTCCGACATGAAAACATGCATGCACGAGAGGTTTCGAATTTTGAACGTCGTTATGTTTTGTATTTATTTGAGCAGTTATATAATCTAAGAAGTAGGCTAATGGTTTTTATATAACATTGTTATTTAATGACAAACATATTTGTTGAAGGGTGAGTGTGTGTGTGTATGAATCGTTTGTTGTCCTTTTGTGTTCTCGCTATTAATTGAATGCTTTTACGTGGCTTTAGAAACAGTACCCTACAGTAACATCAAATCAAGTTTTAGTATGTAACCAATGTCATTAATATACTTCCTACTGAGTTAGACCGAGAAAAACAGAATGAGAATGCAACGTGGAGCTTGAAATGAAGCACTGATAGCGCATAAGCATATATACATAATCTTCATCATTTTAAAGTGATACATTCATCATTAACGGAATGACTGTACCTGAAAGTGATGACGCTCTCACGTGAAAAATTTAACAAAACTGAATTGGTGAGCATTCTACTTTCATCTGCTCTGGTGACCTGACGAGTGAATTCAAAATTTGATGGCACAATGTAGATTAGAACTTATCACCAATTGAAGGTTAAAGTATCATCTTCCAAATGAGGTATAAACAAGTAATCCGGAGTTACATTCTGTTTTTTTTTTTTTTGGGGGGGGGGGGCTTTATATTTCAAATCCAGGTGAATTATTACATTTATAGTTCTCGATCATCCGCATCAAATTAATTTTAGTGTTTCTTTATCACAGTTTAAATACAACAGGCTCGTGCACTCATATGGTAGGAAGATTAGTGAAACGCATTTACAAATGGTGAAACCTTTATTACCCTACCATTGCTTTTTTGGTAGAATCCTTAACCCTTACTTATTGAATAATTTATGGAATATAATTAACGGCATATTTCATTGTGCAATTATCAGGTAATTTATATTGACTATGCACACCTCGATAACGAAGGTCCAAGCCGACTTTGAACTCAATTCGTTTCCAAAGAATATGGCAAAACTTTGTCAGAGAACTGAACATCAGTCTCCATTTTGATGGTCCTCTAACCCGCCTTACCTAATAACCATCCGTTTATAATGGTAGTTCTATAATGTGGAAATATATTCAAATTCACTTCAGAAAACGAAAAGACACATGATGTCATCCTTGTTAAGAAATAGTTAAAGTGGTTTCTTATGAAACTGTTTGTACTTTTCGCAAACATCTAATTATTTGGATATTTCTGTCCGCCTTTTTTTCTTCAATCAGAGTAACTTCTTACATCAATGCATGTAAGGAATTTTCAAATTTACAGTCACGCTTTGCCAAATGTTTCAATGATTATGTTTACTCTGAACATATGTCTCTAACACTCGTCGGCTTTTAGTCATATATAACTGGATATGAGTAGATTCATGTTAGGTAGAGCTTACCAAAAAGACGGTATGTGTGTTGCAATACAGTCGGGCCGCCAGTCCAGTCTCTGTTTGTAGACTTTATTTCAACTTGATAAGTTCCAGCATCGTCTAGCTGGATATTTAGGATTGAGAAATTAAAGCAAAAAAAGCGATCCCCTTGGTCATAATAAAGGTATTCAACTTGGAATAGATAACGATCATAAGTATGATCATCATAGTACCAGAACATTCCAGAGTAAAGAAAGGTAGCTCGAAGAACATTATCATCGGTAGCTAGCTCGGTGAAATTCAAATCTAATCTAAATATATATGTATATATATATGAAAATGAAATATTTGGAAACGATAAGTCACAGCCTACAACCACATAACAGTCTGTTGAATTTACTGTAGGTCCATCTTGACAGTGATAATCACAATAAATATCTTCGGAAAATGAAAAAGTGATAAGAAAAAATAAAAAGCAATGTAAAACAGGTACAAATCCCATATCGATAGATCGCGGTATTGTGACAATAATACACAGTAAATATGATGAATTTATTGCAACACTTCGCGCATCCGTCTGTAAAGCGAGGAGCGTTGTTTATGAATCAAAACAAGGAGTCGTTCTTAAGTAAAACCCGTACATGCGCACTTGTGTGTGTTTCATTTGAATAATATATGTGCTGATTCAAAATGAAAATGAACAGGCTGACAATGATTTTTTTTATGGCTACGTGACAATCAAAATTAATTTAACTTTTAGTTTCGAGAGAAGGAAGTCTGCTGATGTCTGTAGTATTTTCATAACCTTTTAACTTGTAATGGATTCAAAGCAGTTGAAATCGCTCGGATGATTTTATTTTATACATGCAAGTCAAACTGAGGTTTTAAATTCCATGTGTCTGCATTTTCTGTAAGAAATTATAATGCGTTAAGCTTTTAAAGTATGCAATGGATTGTCGAGTTTCGTGAAATTTACATAGTTACTATCTAACTTAACCAGATTCACCACTGAATGAGTTGTTATACGTATCTATTAAAGACAGAAAACATATCTTTCAGGCTAAAATGAGGATTTCTTTGACGATAGTTTTTATATTTCAACAACTTTTTATCGTACCGATTATTACTCAATATAAGATAATTGTAAGTAATTAAAGTGAGACAACCCTCATAGACTTTAGCAAGCAATGTCCTATTTTTACAGTCGTTCATAGTAGGCAACGCAGGTAATTGAAGCCATCTATTGTAATATTTTAAAGAGAATTTTTCATATCTTTTTCTCTTTGTTTCCAAAGTTTCCACGATGGTTAAACAATATTAACGTGTATGTGAGACTTTTAAACCGACCATTTGGTTGCCTAGTTTTCTTCTACAATTCTCCGGCCGAATGATCCAACAACAATGTTGAGTGCATAACGTGCGCGAGCAAGGGCGGCGGAAGCACTTTTAATCTGGGGGGGGGGGGGCACCGACATCAAAGGGCACTTTGCAGAAATTCGATTGGACTGATGTAGCCTGATATTTAGTACCCTTTATAACTCTTAATGTATTATCTTATTTGCGTATACACATACTCCATCAACGCCCCCCCCCCCCCCCAAGGAAAATATGCATACTGGCACTGCAATATCCAATGTGCAAATTGGGAAACAAGGAACAAGTTTTCTATTGAGACAAATGAGGTGAAATCATGCTAGTTGCTAATGTATGAATTTTCCGAATGAGAGTTTATTTCTTGTTAATATCTTAACAAATTGTTTCCATTCGAAATAGCTTTGAGTTTCACCCACATAAATTCATTAAAACTCAGGGCGTAGCCAGGATTTGCAAAATTGGATGCACGACTATCTGAGCGGAGCGCCACCATCGGTTGGCGCGGAGCGTACAAGAAAAATTTTGGTTTTACAAACCCCTCAGATGGCCGGAAACGGCCCTTCCAGAGTGTTCATTCCGGTTCCCTGGCCTCTTGCTAACTTAAGACACCTCAATTTTTATGTAGAAAAAGGGCACATTTTTAACCCTGAGGAAAAGTGGGGGGCACGTGCCCCCTGTGCCCTCCCCCCGGTTCCGCCGCCCTTGTGCGCGAGAGAAGTGAAGTGCGCGAGCTCCACCTGCCCCATCCATGGGGGGGAGGGGGTGTCTCTCCCTACCCCGCCAACCCAGAACACTTATCAACGAATTTGATTATTATTAGTAATAATAGCCGTACAACCCTATGAATATCACGTGATTTGAAGTGGAGATATCGTTTCATGACGAATATCATACGATCATACGATTTCATGACAATAGTCCATTGTTAATCAATTACGATTTGTTAGGACATTTCATATGATAAAAGTTCTTGATTTGTGGTAAAAGAGTTTCATTTTGAAATCATATACAACGATTAATCCAGAGTATTATTATCAATTGTTAAATATTTTATAAAGGTTACATGTTCAGATTTGACTTACTAAATTATCTTTTTTCATTCAGGTGTGTAACAGGGGACCTGTGTATGACTCATTGTATACAATGTCCCTACCGCTTCTCATGGCTTTATCATGTAAAACTGGTAAAGGTGGGTACCCAATATTCAGTTAAAACTGAAGTGCTATATTTTCTTAGCATGTGTTAAATTTATAACTAGTTGCTAATGAGAAGGACTTACAAACAGAAAATACTAAACACACACAATCCTTTCCATATATAGATTGATTGGACTAACCACTCAGGTTTCGCCAATTAATTCGTCCTTTATATGAACGTGTGTTACGGTGTTATAACACACTTTAGTTTATACTGACGGCTGTCTCTTATTCAGAGTACAAACTGATGACGCCATGTATATTTGGGTGGATTTGCCCAAACCGACGCGTATTTAGTCCGCCTTAACGCTCAGAGAGCAACTGTTTCAATTCCACAAGTTTCTGTATATGGGTGTGACATACAATTACATGACTGTGCTACTGTCGTGTTAGGGGTCTTGGTCTTGATAAGAAAATGCAAAATATAACTATATACAATTAATGACAGACTTTATTGTTATCAGATAGTGAGAATCACTTAACGTAATCATTTCTGACCTTTAAGGTAACAACTTCAACCTAGGGTAGCTATCATTTCGCTCGATTACTTTCTTTCTCTTATGACAAGTGCCAAAAGCAACAATAATCCTTGTACATATGTTACTAAATAAGTTTTGTGTTTTTTCTTTATTCTCGTGTGTGTGTAGCTTGAAACGTAAAGAACATGATTAGTGCGACGGCTGACTCGGCTGAGTCAACTGAGGCTAATTTACACCACGTTACAATTTCAAAGGGTAGCGTAGAATATTTATTAACCTGTGAGTAAAGAGGCTTGTCTACAAATGACGAAAAGTTGCGGCTTTCTTGGCTAAATTACTTCACGAATAGCTACGTTTTTAAGCTCTCAAATGAAGGACTGCGTTTTTTTTACGTGACCCGCCCTTCGTGATCCAAAACGTTACGGCCAAACGGCACTACTCAACCATCCTATCCTGTCAAACAAAACTCAAAAGTCAAGCGAGCCAAAAAAGTAAATACGCCCACCGACCGAGTCAAACCCCCAACCACCCACTCAAACATTCAAACATTCAAAAAAAAACACAAAGGACGTTGCTTTATATGGGTGTAATTCAAGTTTTCATAAATAACAGTATCATTCTACCAAATCGTCTGACTGTTGCCATGGTCAGTCGAGGGCGCTGTAACAAATCTCTGTTGAAGTTAAACACCTTCCCACTCTCGGCCTGTATTGACATGGTGTATGCTATCGATCGTTGAGGATCCAATATTAAATAAGGCGCGGATGTCCCTAGCCTCTATGGGCTTATGAGTGGGGTGTTGGGCTACAAGCTTCGTTTGGTTCGTCTTCATCCTGTGGCACGGTCATCCTTCTGGCACCTTCTTCTGACACCCTCAGGCGGGTTGTGCCACTAAGGGCTTCTTCGTCTGCTGGTCCTGACGCTGGGATTGCAAAACTCGACAGATTCCCCTTGGAAAAACTTTTATAGCCGATGTTTGGAGGCATATGAGCGCCCGGAATACATTCCACGAAGTCATCATTGCATACTGTTATTACTCGTAGTATTCAACATATTAGATTTATGAGTAATATATTTTTTTTAATTTATTGTTGACTCATAGCACTTTTTGGTCTCTTTTATCCAAGATTGTGTCGTATATATTTGATTAATTCCGACCAAGTCATTCGTATAGAGTTAGTTAATTTATTATGTGAAAGGAAAAGGTAACATTTATTACATTATGATTTTTCCCCTCTTTGAATAAAAAATTATAATAATAAAAAACCATCTTGAAATAGTTTAGCGGTGATATTTAAGGTGTATTATCCAAAACGTTCTGCAGGTTGTCCAAGTTTATTGAATCGATATGATCGAGGTATATGGAACAAAAATTTGACCATGTTGGTTGCCTAGTGCAATTTTCTAATAATTCAATAACAAAGTGGAATGATCCAACAACTCCATGAAGTACATGCCGCGCTAAACAATGGGGGCAAGAAACAAACTCCTGCCTCTTCACAATCTCTCCCTCCCATGCACACATCCCCTCTTTAATATATTTTCCACTCTAAACGCCTGTAATGGCAATGTGATCCGAAACAGTTCTGTATATATTTTAAATGGCATGGTTTCATAAGTGAAAAATAATTCATTACGAAGCAGTAATGAATTAAATGCATGGCTGTGACAGGACACCATATGATGACTGCCAAAAAGCATCAAGAGAACGTCAAAGTTTATACCGTAATCCTATTAAATTGCAATAGCTGTCATTTATTCTTTGTAATTTTTTTTCTTCTAAATGAGAAACAACTCCATACCGTTGTCAAAGTATGATATGTCAGATCGAACGAAGTTTGTTTATATATGCTAATCAATAAAATACAATTAATTAATTAAAAATAAAACTAGTCTAGTAACCATGTTCATGGGCATTTAGTTTCAGATGAGGCTGTACCACTATATAACAGAGGAAGTCATAGAATTCTAACCGCATATTTCTTTAGGTGATAAGAGTAGATAGAGTATGTGTTATTAAATGTTCTTGTTCCTTTCAAGTAGGAGATCGATTGTTATGAGCATATATTACAGAGGACAATATCTCAGGTGGAATGTCTTTATCTGTCTCTCTTATATACATCATTCAGCAATTGGTATTAGAATGAACTTGAACACCTGAACACCTTTCATTGACAGTTATCTGTCGCAATATCCTGTAATTGCAAATCAAATAATAATGAAAACCAATACTATAGTTACGGTGGTCCTGATGGAAAAGACGAGTTGCAGACTTACTGCGTTAGTATAACCCGACAACTAGTGAAAAAAATATTTTGCGTGTTGTCCAGCCACGTGCAGCACAACAACTGATCACGTTGGGATTCTTCGTCAAAATGCTAATGCATAGAACCGTTTCTCGGCCTTTTGGCTAAGATCATGTGAAGTATCTTTTTCCTTCGAGGAGAATGGTGATACACACCCGACGATGATCACACAGTGACAATATCGATGCAAGGGGACTGGGGTTGAGAGCGGATCAGTCGTTCGGTAGTTTGGTTTTCGTGCCCAGGTTCTTTCCTGGGTGACTGTTCTTAAAAAGTAGGCATATAATAGCTTGTCAACTAGGCAAACATATAATAATTTATCGAGGTGTGTACAATTCGCCTGTATCGAGAAGAATATGGTTTGGTATCGATGATTGTTCAATTTAACAACCCATTGTAAGATTGTTTGGTGGTGAATGAGATGGCGTAGCCTGCAGTAAAATAACAACCAGCTATAATCAGTTTGTCGGCTTGTCGAAACCTGTTTCCAAGGGCCGTTGTTATTCTGGTGTGGGGTAATAGAGGGCCTACGGACGGTCCGACCGTTTTTACCTTTGTAGATGATTCGTGTTCAGTTCGGTGAGTGTGTGCAAAGGGGGGTTCAGTTGGATATGTGTGGTAATTCTTTATTGCTGATGGTTTAGTTAAAGTACGGGTAGGGTTTGGTGTTGAAAGCATTTAAGCCGTGACGTTTTGAATTCCTCCGGTCGGATCACGGTAACAGCACAGTAAAGTTACGACCAATAACAATCGGTTCCGAACCACTGGGAGTACCATATTACGTAAATACCCCCTAAATGAGAATATCAGGATATAGGCCGGGAGACCTGGCCTCATATGAGTTGAAATAATTCTGACAAGTCGTTCATGATGATTACATTTTGGATATCTTACGATGTTTCTAATATCTGAAAGCTATTAGTCTGGTCCCCTTATTATGTACATAAGATAGTATACTATAGTAGTTAATTTTTTTCTGGCTCGCTGTAGCGTGGTTTGCACTGCCGTGGGTGATATAGGTAGGGTGGACGGGCGAGGTCATTTTTGCATTCAAAGAATACTTTATTTCTTCTTCATTTTTTTATTCTCCTCTACATTTTTCCTTTAATCTTTCTCAGCAGCCCTAGTCACCTCAATCAATTACCATATAATTTGATGTACCCTGCATAATTTTATTAATTTATTTTTATCTATATTCATGTTCTCTCTTTTGAGTAAGCTTATGTCTTCGTTTTTATTGATTAAGTGATTGAAATTAAATTGAATTAGATTAAAAACTTGAATTGTACTGAGTTTTAACGGTCAATACCGCAGTACAAATTGACCAAAACTAGCGACTATCTTTTGTTTGTGTAACTGAAGTGATACCGGGTTGATTATCTGAATTAATCAGGTTGTTATTTTAAGTTACCGTCGATTCGTCTCATCCACTCCTTTCTACACAGTTCCGACGGTGGCAAGGGGAAGGTTAACGCTGCATATCCAATGCACTAATCCCCTAATGGTATTTCCATACTGTGTGTATGGAAATGACTTTCAGCAAACATGGATTACTTTAGTGAACAACCCCCAGCATCAAAAGGTTTAAGGAAATAATTGTTCTATTTAGGAGACATATGGGTTGAATTCAGTGTCGGAGGCTGCCATTTTGATGAGATATAGGAGTATAAGAGATGACAGTCATTACGGTTCATTCTTAGGGGCAAATATTCGCCGTCCAAATTTGTTTACTCTTTTTACCACCTTTACTTTTCTATTCATTTTACGCAACTAAGAACCTTGGCGGTTGAGGGACTAGTGTATTAATCCACCGCCCCAGACGGTATGTCTGAGACTCGAAAAACACATTCCATACTTGTCGTACGTTTTCGGGAGATTATCCCAGCACCAAGATGTTACCAGGCGATGGAAGCATTGCCAAAGACATTTATATTCGATTCTTATAGATAAAAATCATTGCAAGGGCTCTAGCTTTTTTTATTGTAAACTTTTTTAAATAAGGTCTATGAAACTGAAATGTCGCCCTCACATTCAAGAGAAAGTTATCTCTTGTTTCTAAATGACAATCTGTCTTTGAGCTCCTAAATGTGAAATGATGCTTGTATTTTGACATTAAAGTAAGGTCCGTTGTGCTATTCTTACAAAGTTAATTAAAGATAGTTTTCACGTACCCAAAACAAGTACCTAATATTTGTGAACGATAAGTAACATGCTCTCCTTACCATTGGCCAATCTTATTATAATATGTGTATTTAAAGACATTGATTATACACGTTGTTGATTTCTATTAGTATTTTAACATGTCTTTTTAATACCTCACAGTTACTTATAGGAAGATGTAATGAACAAATTCGACGGCATGTTTCACAGTATCTTTTAAATATCTTTGAATAAAAGGATCTATATTATTTCTTGCTTCATCGAGTTAAACGACTTATTGTATGTTGTGTGAAAAATGGAATGTTACCCCCTCCTATATTTCCTACTTTAACCAACCTTCTATCTTCCATTTCGTTTAATTGATCGTTTTATACCATCTTAAAAGAATATTAATAATGTTTTAACGTCGCTAACTTTAAGCAATATTGTTATTTTACAACAGTCACGTCTTCACAAATTCCTGCTTTTTTACAACGTTCTTATTTTCAAAGTTGGTCAGCCAGTTGAGTTGGCCCTCTCATGTATTATAATATCACTTTCTACCCCAACATAATCTCTCAAGAAAAGCTGCTGCCTCACAAAGATGGTTTCATTTCATGTTCCCGCGTGCCTCGTAAGCGATATCAAACTATTAATTGGGGCGAATCCATGTTTTTTTTTTAAAGGAAATGGATTGCCCTTCGGTCGATGCCTCCCATGTAGGCGGTGGGTATGTTGGCAGCATCCTTATGGAAAATTGTGCAATCTGAGGAATTTGTAAACTATAAATTAGGTTTAATATTAAGTCTAAGCGCAACTGTGCTACTTTTATATGTTGATGTTAGGTTAAAATGAGAGAACACTGAAAACTTAAATTGGTCCACCGACTAACATAACGTTAGTCCATCTGGTACCTCTACCGACTAACATAGCCTTAGTCAGTTGCTATACTGACTAATTTATTCCTTAGTCGGTTGGATTTCTTAGTCGGTCATCTTAGTCCGTCAGCTTAGTCGATCAACAATATCTTAGTCGGTAAATTTATATTAGTCAGTTACATTAGTTGGTGACATTAGTCGGTCTTTACCGACTAATTTATATGGGCCACCGACTAGTTTATAGCAGGTTTTACATTAGTAAGGATGGTGCCTCTCTCGACTAACCTTTCTTAGTCGGTATCGACTGACTAGTTGCACTGACTAGAATCACTGAAAGAATTAAACCCGACTAGTTTCACTGACTAGAATCACTGAAAGAAAAGAGAGCAGAAGAAACACAAATAATGTGTACCTTGGCAATATTTATTTCTGATAAAACTTCTGATGTCTACAAAAGCTGACTTTCGACAGATGAAGAAAAAATCACTGTAAACAAAAATTTGAAAATATCATTTTATTCCAACAAAGTTAAGACAAGTTAATGGATCAAACAGTGCTGCACAATAATGCAAAGTTGAATCTTGGGCAAGAGTTCCTCACGTCTTTCGTTTTAAAATGGTACCCCAAATCGACACCAGTTAAGTCTTCGCGAAAAAGAGTTTTCTCTTAACTAGAAATGGCTTCCCACTTGTCTTCAGAAAAATCTGCACCATTATTGACCTGTGAACAGAAAATATGATATACGTGTAAGCACAGATACAGATATAGCACATGATAACTCACATTATCATAAACATACATTTACATTAAAATGTTATAACATATTGGTAGGTATACATTTAAATCTAGGTTGTGTGAAACATGGAATGTTAACCCCCCTCCTACATTTACTACTTTAACCAACCTTCTATCTTCCATTTCGTTTATTTGATCGTTTTATACCATCTTAAAAGAATATTAATTATGTCTTAACGTCACTAACTTTTAAACATTATTGTTATTTAACAAAAGTCACGTCTTCCAACATTCCTACTCTTTTACAACAATCATATTCTCAAAGTTGGTGAGCCAGTTGAGTTGGCCCTCTCATTTATGAAAATGTCACTTTTTACCCCAACATCATCTCTCGAGAATAGCTGCTACCTCACAAAGATGGTTTCGTTTCATACGTTCCCGTGTTCCTCGTAAGCGATATCAAACTATTAACTTTTGCGAATCCGTGTTTTTTGTTAAGGAAATGGATTGCCCTTCGGTCGGTGCTTCCTATGTTGTTTGGTATGGGTATGTTAGGAGCATGGGCGGCGATCCGTACTTCCGAGTGGGGGGGGGGGGGGGGGATATGACCTTGTTTACTATCTAAGCGTAGCGCGACCAACCCTCTAGATGGCCGGAAACGGCACTTCCCGAGGTTTCCAAGCGGCATATACCCAACTTAAAAATAGGGATATCATGTCCGAAATATCTCATAATCAGGATCCAAAATACTTTTTTTTTTATTTCGGGTGTTATTTTGGGAAAATTGCCCCTGTCAATCTTGTTTCAGGCGCTACGTTAGAATGTTCGAGAGCTCTTTTACATTGTTCGATGAAGAAAATGGCCTCATGCAGGCTATTATAGGCCTATACACATGCAATACACAATTACACATAGTGACATTCCTAGGTACCGATTGCTAGGGCATCCAGGTGAGACGTGTATTAAGCATTACCCTGGTAACATGAGATTCTCAGCTGTTCGAGGGAACATGTACGTGTGTAGGCCTACTATAGGGCCTATATGAATACTATGAGGGTGCATATACTATATCAATACCGTGGGCGCAATAATACATTTTGTTGTTATAGGGCCAATGAAGCCTACAGTCAACTATTCTTGCTTTATGAAGACGGTTTATTTGAAAAGATCGCACTGCGTTTATGGTAGGCGAGAAATGAAGCTAAAAAAGAGCCGTACATTCACGATGATGCATAAATGTAGGCATGAATTTTTTTTTATCCCTGGCATTTGGTGGAGGGGGGGATATGGTGTATTACATCCCCTCCACCCATTTTCATGGGGGGATATATCCCCCTTCCCCCCCCCCCCCAGGATTGCCGCCCATGGTTAGGATCATCCTTATGGAAAATTGTACAATCTGAGGAATTTGTAAACTATAAATTAGGTTTAATATTAAGTCTAAGCGCAACTGTGCTTCTTTTAAATGTTGATGTTAGGTTAAAATGAGGAAAGTGGTGAACACCCCACTCGTGAATCAGCTGCTGTGATAGCAATATCCACTGAGATCGACATAAAACTTAAACTAGAGCAAGTCTTCTAAACTTCTTGACTCGTAAGTAAGCTCACCCCTGTCATATCGCCGATCCCGAAGTAAGATGATGAATGCTTCAACGAGAAAAAAGAAAGAAAGAAATATCACTAATAGTTCGATGAGCAGTAACGTGATTAAGTTAGATCGCTTATCTATCAGTACCAAGTACTTGTTCATCTCACCCGTTACATATCTTTGAATACAAAGTATGTGACACTGTAACGCCAACATGAATACATAAAAGCCTGTTCATTACGCATGTTCATGGGGTGTTTGCGTGTGAGTTGCCCTCGCTCTCTGCTTTGAAGAAAATGATATTTATTTAAATGATTAGATTATTTATTATTACGTATATTGTTTTGATATGGTGTAAATGTGTGAGACAAAATACAGTTAGTAGAACCTACGCCAGCATTGTCATGTATTCATTTCCAATGAATAACGTGTAATTCTCCCAATCCGCTGAATGTAAGTGTCATTAGACTTGGGAAAAGGGCAAACCACAAATCGTTTGAAGGTACAAAAGAAGCGCCCCATTATATTGAGCATTGCAGTTAGCATTTACCTGCAGAGACATAGAAAATAGATAAAGATGACGTAACGGAGACTGGCGCTTGAAGCATATAATATCAGCGTAGCCAGGGGATGGCGTTTGGGACGGAGGGGTTGGTGAACCTGTAGGCGAACCGGCCTTTGTTTTAGAAAATTAGTTGATTGGATAGTGTATGTGAACGTGGGAATGTATGTCGTCGTGGCTGTGCGTGTCATGTAAACAAAAGAACATATAATTCTCTAATTTGTATAACAACTGCTTCTCTTCATACACCCTCATATATATAGTATTACAGTCATTATATTTATAACTCTCTTCTACTATAGTTCAATGGACGAAATAAAGTTCGTAGAATTGTGAAGACACGGTCGTACTTTTTCTTTTCGCGATGACTTCACCAAAATTGCTGTGTATTTCAGTTCAATGAAATCATAAGTAACAAAACAAAAGCAAGCAGGATGCTTGATATTTGTGCTTTAAATCTGTCACGGTTTTGTAGTCTGACTTTTTTCTGAAGATCCTCTAACTGAATTTTGAAGTTTATCTTATCTGTCAACCACCATAAGTTAACTTCTATTTAAAGTAGATTCTTAAAACCGTAGCTATTCCAGGTAAAATGAGGCGTAAAACGAGGCGTTTTGGTTAGCACAGAGCGAAATGCTACGGTGGATAAGTGCTATACGGCAGATATTAGAGGACACTTACAGCGAGTAACCTGTACACCTTGCCAAGGAGAAGATTTTCTTTATTATAAATTCAATAAAATGAGTGTTGAAGGTACAACGAGGTTAGTTCATGAGAGGTCCGTGAAGGGCCCGATTAGATAAGAACCTAGAGTCAAGGGAACCGGTGATACGGAGAGTACCAAATTGAAACCGCAATAAGTACCATGTGAGCGCCAAATTGATATAAGATGAGTTCTACCGCTGGTAGTTGGGTCATGCTTTTGAAAGTTGATCCTGCTTTCTATAGCATATCTGTAAATAATGCGCCAACCGCATACTGATCAACTGTAAATGACAAACTAAATAGTAGTCCGTGACTGGAAAAATAATTAGACTTTTACACATCAAGATTGGTGCAAAAATGGTGGAAAGATGAAGTTTTCAAATTAATTTAACTAATTTAAACACCATTATGAAACAATGCATATAAATTGACAAATAATTGACAAACTGATTAAAACAAAACCCAAATAACTAATTATGAACGCAACAGCGCTAAAACATAAAACAGTGAAATTTACTTGGAAACAGCGTAAACTAGTCCTCTAAAACACGACATCACATTATCCCAAACACCAATAGGAAAAGATCCAAAACCTCTTGGACACCTACAATATATCTTGAATCAATAAAAAAAAACTAATATTACAAAATCAGACAGCACTCAAAAGGATATGTACAAAACCGAGGGAAGAACAAACGGCCCATCTGGAATCGTAAAGAATACTCATTCTGTCCTACGGAATAATCAATTATTTGAAATCTCTTTGACCTTAATGGCCAGACGATACCAAGAACGGTCTCTTAAAGAAAAATATGACCAGAAATGATGATAAAAGAAAACATTGAACACCAAACGATTGTCTATAGAGTCTAGCACAAACACTAAAGATATATTATATAATAAATGCTATCATTTTCTCTTCTCTGATTATCTTTTCAAATGATACACTTAATTTTGAAATGGTGGTTGCCATTCATTTTCATTTAACAATTTAAATATTTGTTCAGCATAGTTATAGTTTTGTCTTTTATACTCGATTCAATGAGTAAAACGTCAGGTAAATATTCATTGTTTCTTTTTCGAATATTGTTTGATCTTGTGTAGAATAAATGAAGGAAGTGATTTCATTTCTCGATCGAAACAGTTTGGGGTAACTTGTTTTCGTAGGAAAGGTAATATAGACACCTATTCTGCTTCCTGGTTTTACTTTCATAATTCAGAGCAAACTCATTTTAAATATATTGAAAGTCTTTTTTCTCATAACTGGCATTGGAAATGTTCACAATTTAAGTTGTGTTTATTACACAAGCAAATCGAAAGTCCATTAAACATGGCACTATTTCTTGTGAACTTCTGTTAGATCAGAGAGGTGTCTACAATACACCCTTTGTTCAATTAAATCAGTAAAACAATATTTTGAAACTTCTTGACGCCTGTTTCTCACTTTCAGCTAACGCAGCTGTTTGGGCTAACCAAAGGTAATAACAAGATCCAAACATACACGTATTATTTGATACCACTTTACAGATTTTAAATCGGCATGTAAAGAATATTCGGTTTGATTGGTTAGAATAACGCCTGTTTCTCACTTTCAGCTAACGCAGCTGTTTGGGCTAACCAAAGGTAATAACAAGATCCAAACATACACGTATTATTTGATACCACTTTACAGATTTTAAATCGGCATGTAAAGAATATTCGGTTTGATTGGTTTGATTGACGCCTGTTTCTCACTCTGAGCTTACGCAGCAGTTTGGGCTGATCAAAGGCGCTACATACCTGTGGCGTAGCTAGGGGGAGGGGTCAAGGGGGCACTGAAATGGGAGAATGAGAGTAAAAAAATAAGCACTTTTTAGAAAAACATGACGAAATTGATGTTTGTCGTCAGGCATGAATTTTCCAGTTATAAAATCTGAACTGTAAATGTAAATGTAAAGGTTTTTATTAGCAAATTTATAGATAGGTGGAAATATCATAGGCGTAGGAGCACAATTTTATTTGGGGGGGGGGGGGCTGTAACGACTTGCTCGAAATAAATAACCAACATTGTTTTCGCGCGCTTTGCGCGGATTTTATTTATCTTTCAGTAGTGAAGGGGCACAATTTCTGCTCTTGCACTCGGACGCCAAAACCTCTAGCTACGCCAATGCTATATACACGTTTCATTTTATACGGGTTCACTGTTGATACGTACAATCTACCTTGTAATGTTTCATCTGGTATAACAGTCTACGAGGACCTTAAATATGGAAATGCTGTAAGTCAAGATACGCTTAACTTTATAACACTTTACAATGTAATTTTTGAAAATCCTATTACCAACGTTCACAAGGTGATAGTCACATCCAAGCCCCTTATTTGAAATACTTGTATATTAGATTGGCGTATTGATGACAGTTCCATGTGTACTCAATATTATAATATTCAATTGATATGATTGTATATTGGTTGACCCCAATTAGATCACGATGTCAGAGTGGGCTGGTTTTGGATCCCACAGGTCACGTAAAAAGCACATTTAGTTTCCTCAGAGGTTACATCCGTTGAGCTCCGCGATGGCTACGAGAGATGTTTATCCGGTACTAAAACTAATTGCGTAATTTTCTTATTTCGCTGTATTCCTGTGCTAGGCTTAGGCAGTCAATGAGGTGGGTGTGTGTGAGCCGACTCCATTGGTCGCAGCGCACTGTTGCTCTGTACAGGTAATCTCTGATTGGTCGAAGCCGTATTTTACAGTTTATTCAGGGACGTGTGTTTACGGGGATTTCTGGGGTAATTAAGGTTATTTCGTTTTCGGTCGGGTGCAAGACGAGAAGCTTCGCCTTACTAGACCAATGTATATATTTAACGTATTCGATGTAGAATTAGAACGAGATGAGTTAATCTGTACCCGTCCCCCATCTACCGCCCTTTCCCTACGGTTGGTTTCGAGACAGATTTCCATTGGTGGCAGCGGCGGGATTCTATTTCTGGTGATTCTGGTGATTTCTGGTTGATTCTTTGCAAGCTCTCGGTGGTCGTAATACGTACGATCTACGTTTTACCAGTGACGTGGCCCGTCAGAAGGGTGTCACGTTGCTGAGTAACGTCGAGGGGATGACAGTTACCCAGCTACTCCATTACGAGCGATCTGTGTAGGTAAATCTCATCCATGTAGGACTAGAGGTGCGGCAGGAACTTGTCTCAACTGTTTTAGGTCGGTTTGGGGCTGTCAAGGCTGCCAAAATGTGCTCCTATGCACAGGCCCCTGGGTATTGAACGGGCACCGACAGCTTAGGATCGACCTGAAACAGGACATTCCCTCCTTCCTAATTATTGCAGGGCATAAAGCACACGTGCGATATCCATGTCAGCCCCGTACCTGCTTCGGGTGTGAGGAGACCGGGCACGAAGCTAAGGGTTGGCCGAACAAGAAATGTGGGCGCTGTCTTCGTCTTGGGCATGATAGCACCGCATGCCAAAACGAGGTTGTGTGCTCAAACTGTGGGAAGGATGGACATGTCTTCGCGCTTGTCCCTCCTCTTATGTTTCTATGAGTAATAGTGGAATAAGTCTAGGCGTCAAGTTCCGACGCACCTACTGCCTCGGATGGGAGCTTCACGAGAGGAGGGGGAATTTGATGGGGTTTTACCCTCCCCTGCACCTGGTTCACCCTCTTACGTCGTTGCAGACCCCAACTCTGATCCCACACCACCTCCACCACACCGCGAAGCGGACACATGGTCTCTACCGGCTTCCCCCATCAACTCGTCCAGTTCCGTCCCCATTCCGGCGCCGGTGTCGCCAGATCCGGAAGCTCTGTCTGACGGCGACTCCGGAGGCTCGGTGGTCATCAAGTCTCTGGAGGCTCGGTGATCACCGAGCCGAAACGTGCCACTGGGAGGAGCTGGTACGACAAGATGGGGGAATCCTCTATAAAAAGGTCGGCTTCAAGTGACGAATCGGACAATGATATGTCGTCTATGGCGCTTGAAGCTTACGGAATCGTCGTCGGCGTAGTTTTGCCTCATTGCACTCTCATGGCCCATACACTTTCAGTTGCCACTTTGAACGTGAATGGCATGAGGGATCATCGCAAGCGCAGTCGCATTTTCCAGTAATGTCAGTCAATGGAGGTCAACTGCGTTTGCCTGCAAGAAACACATTTGACACGCTGCCTTCCTTTTTTCCTTGTAGTGCATCATGTGTCATGGTCGGAGACTTTAACTGTGTCCCAGACTCGGGTCTTGACAGAATCGGGGCTTCTGTGTCTGCTGGTCCTGACGCTGGGATCACAGAACTGGACAGATTCACTTCGACACACCCTTTAGCCGATGTATGAAGGCATATGCACCCGTGTAGTACAGTGTATACGTGGGTGAGGCCCAACAGAGAAGATGCCTCCAGGATAGATCGAGTGTATACGCCCGTAAGTTGTAGATTTTCGGGTTGCGTGACACTGAGCTGTCCGCTCTCTGACCATTACACTGTTGTAGCAAGTTTTGTTTTGCCTTCCATTTTCCCCATTGGGCGGGGCCTATGGAAGCTTAACGGTCAGAATATTGGCGAGGCAGAGTTCCGCCAAGGTTTCGAAACCAGGTACAAAGGATGGCAAAGATTGAAGCCGGCCTTTGCCTCTACATCCCAATGGTGGGATGGTTTCAAGTTGCGCATCAAACGCTACGCAATTCAGTATTGCGTGACCCGCGCACGGCGTCGAAGAGAAAAATTCTCGAAGCTGTGCGCGGAGGTGAAGTTTGGCGACCCTTTGGCTGTCATCGCTTTGCAGACTTATCTCGATGAAAAGTACCACGGTGCCCGCGTCAGGGCCTGTGTCGAAGCGGTGGAGGCTGAGGAGCGCAATTCACTGAGGTTTTACCATTCCGTTAGCTCATCGGCGGGTGACAGACGTGTCCCATCAGTGTGCGCTACTAATGGGACCGTGGTTGGCGACCCTCACGGCATTGTCTGCGTGTACAAAGATTATTATTCGAGTCTGTTTGCGCGTGGCAATATCGACTTGTCGGCACAGGCCGAATTATTGAGCAGAATCTCAAAAACTGTTTCCCACGAAGTTAATGATATTTTGGGGCGGAATAACCACTGTTGAGCTTTGAGAGGCGCTTTCGAAGATGAAGAATGGCAAGTCCCCGGGCTCCGACGGGCTTCCGGGAAGGTTCTACCGAACCTTCTTGGCTATAATCGGACCCGACATCAGAGTCGTCTTCGAAGACGCCTTCCAAAACGAACTGTTAAAATAAAGTCAACGTCTGGGCATGATTACTTTGCTGCCCAAGTATGGGGACCCCTTGGATCCTCATAACAAGCGCCAGATCACTTTGTTAAATGTGGACTACAAGTTGCTGGCTAAGGCTTTGTGCAACCGCCTTGCACTGGCTATGCCGCACCTTGTGGGTGATCTCCAGACGTGTGCAGTGAAGGGTCATTGCATCCAGCAGAACTTGGGGTTGATGCGCGACTTGACCAACTTTGTTATTGAGCGTGATCTGCCATGTGCATTGGTCTCTCTTGACCGGCAGAAGGCCTTTGACATGGTGGATCGCGGTTTTTTAATGAATGTATTAGAGATGTTTCAGTTGCACCCAAATTTTTGTAAATGGATTTCTGTTTTGTATCAGGAAAGTTTCACTTCCGTGATCGTTAATGGGTTTTGTTCAGAGGTTTTTAACGTGGAGAGGGAGCTTTTTACGTGACCCGTCATACGGGATACAAAACGTCACGGCCAAACGGCACTACCAAATCCTCCCATTCTTACAAACGAACCTCAGGTCAAGCGAGCCAAAAAAAGTACATATGCTCACCGACCTGCAGAGACAAAACGCCCAACCCCCCACTGAAATATTAAAAAACTACAAAAGGACGACCAGCACGCAGCGAAACAAAACACCCTTCCCCAGCACACCACCGTCCAAAAAAGGCAGCCCTAGATAAACGGCGAAAATCGCCTTCGATCTGAAAGCGAATGTCAGACTTCACCGCCTCCAGGACTTCCTGCCAACTGGCAAATTTCCCCCTAAAAATAACATCACATCTATTCCTCCAAATAAGTTTTTTTACAACAGAACAAACATAAATAATACGCTGCGACACAGCAACGGAACAAACTGGAGGATCTAATCCATATAAAACAAAACCCTGTCCTACCGACCAGGAACGGTCTCCCGTTAAACGGTCGGTCCAGGACTGAAACCACTCCCACAAGTTCAAAACAAAGGGGCAATGCCAAAAAACATGGGCAGTACTCTCTAAGCTGTCACAGCCGGTCCTCGGGCACAGTCCATCACCCAATCGCCAGTGATACCTTTTCAGATTGGTCACCAAGGCACCGTGTGCAATTCTCCATGCAAGATCACGGAGCCTGCAACCATTCAGTCTTGAATGCACCGAACGCCATACTTCGACAGGATGACGTCCCTGTACAAAAATTGCATTCAAGGCCCTATCCCGCAAGGAACTGAGAACGAGGGCCGGCCGTGACAGGTCAACAGGGGGTAACTCAATAAGAGCGGAGCAAATGACACGCACCACTCTGCTTGGTGTGCTACTATGCGGTTCTCTGTTGCTAAACAGCGCCGGAACCCATCGACGCAAGTGCAACCCGCCCCAAAAACGTACAAAATATGAACAAGGCAACCCTGGGTCAGTTACCGCTACAAACAATTGCTTAAATAACAAACAAGTTAACTTACTTCCCAGATGAACCACCCCTAGTCCCCCCTTCTCCAGTTTTTGGTACAATATCGCCCTCTTGATTAGCTCTGTACCACCAGACCATATGAATGAAAAAATCGCTCTCTCCAACCGCACCAGGACGCGACGCGGAATTGGGTACACCGCGCCCGGGTACCACAAGATGGGCGAAACGAAACGATTAATAACGGTGACTTTCCCCAAGATCGAAAGCCAGCGGGTGCCAAAGGTTTCGAGTCTGCTCTCAAATACCTCAGCCCTCTCGCTCCAGGTGACATCACAAGGTGCATCGTAGCCGAACCATATACCATTAATTTTGATATTCTGATCCGACCACGACGCACCGAATGGTAAATCTCTGTATCTCCAGCTACCAAGACGAAGGCCCTTTGTCTTTTCTGGATTCAACTTCGCCCCGGTAGCTCTCTCAAAAATAGATAAATCCTGCGAGAGTGCGCGAAAGGAGCCCAGACTCGAAACAACACATGTCACGTCATCTGCATATTGAGCGCATTTCACTTTGGCACCCCCTGGCACAACGAATGGAACAAGTCTGGAGTCCCTTTCCAAAAGACGAGAGAGGGACTCGCTAAACAAAACATAAAGTAATGGAGACAGAGGGCACCCCTGGCGCACCCCCCTCTCTACGTTAAAACCCTCCGAACAAAACCCATTTACGATAACAGAACTGAAACTTTCCTGATACAAAACAGAAATCCATTTACGAAAAACCGGGTGCAACTGAAACGTCTCCAATACATTCATTAAAAAACCGCGATCCACCATGTCAAAGGCCTTCTGCTGGTCCAGAGACACCAATGCACATGGCAGATCACGCTCAATAACAAAGTCGGTCAAGTCGCGCATCAACCACAAGTTCTGCTGGATGCAATGACCCTTCACTGCACAAGTTTGGAGATCACCCATAAGATGCGGCATAGCCAGTGCAAGGCGGTTGCACAAAGCCTTAGCCAGCAACTTGTAGTCCACATTTAACAAAGTGATCGGACGCTTGTTACGGGGATCCAAGGGGTCCCCAGACTTGGACAGCAAAGTAATCATGCCCAGACGTTGACTTTGGTTTAACAGTCCGTTTTGGAAGGCGTCCTCGAAGACGGCTCTGATGTCGGGTCCTATTATTGCCCAGAAGGTTCGGTAGAACTCCCTCGGAAGCCCGTCCGAACCCGGGGACTTGCCATTCTTCATCTTCGAAAGCGCCTTCCAAAGCTCAACAGTGGTTATTTCGCCCAACAAAATATCATTGCCATCGTGGGGAACGGTTTTTGAGATTCCCCTCAATAAATCAGCCTGTGCCGACAAGTCGACATTGCCACGCGTAAACAAACTCGAATAGTACTCTTTATATACGCGGACAATGCCGTGAGGATCACTAACCACGGTCCCATCAGTAGCGCGTACAGACGGGACGCGTCTGTCACCTGCCGATGAGCTAACGGACTGGTAAAACCTCAGTGAAGGGCGCTCCTCGGCTTCCACCGCTTCGACACGGGCCCTGACGCGGGCACCGTGGTACTTTTCATCGAGATAAGTCTGCAAAGCGATGACAGCCAAAGGGTCGCCAAACTTCACCTCCGCGCACAGCTTCGAGAATTTTTCTCTTCGACGCCGTGCGCGGGTCACGCAATACTGAATTGCGTAGCGTTTGATGCGCAACTTGACCTCATCCCACCATTGGGATGTAGAAGCAAAGGCCGGCTTCAATGTTTGCCATCCTTTGTACCTGGTCTCGAAACCCTGGCGGAACTCTGCCTCGCCAAGAATCCGACAGTTAAGCTTCCATAGGCCCGCCCGATGGGGAAAATGGAAGGCAAAACAAAACGTGCTACTACAGTGTCATGGTCAGAGAGCTGACAGCTGAGCGTCTCGCAACCCGAAAATGTAAAACTTACGGGCGCATACACTCGATCTATCCTGGAGGCATCTTCTCCGTTAGGCCTCACCCACGTATACACCGTACTACACGGGTGCATATGCCTCCAGACATCAGCTAAAAGGTGTGCCGAAGTGAATCTGTCCAATTCTGTGATCCCAGCGTCGGGACTTGCAGACACAGAAGTTCCGAGTCTGTCAAGACCCGAGTCTGGGACACAGTTAAAGTCTCCGACCATGACACACGGCGCACTACCAGGAACAAAGGAAGGCAGCGTGTTAAAAAAATCTCGTCTAGCAGAAGGCCGATTGGGAGCATACACATTGCAAATGGCGATGTTACCCTGTGGATACTTGAATAGAATGCAAACCAATCGGCCCTCGTGATCCGTCTCCACCTTAGTGGCACAACCCGCCTGACGAGCTGACAGAAGGATGACAGTGCCACAGGATGAAGACGAACCAAACGAAGCATGCAGCTCACCACCCCACTCATAAGCCCATAGAGGGACATCTTCTTCCAAAATATGTGTTTCTTGCAGGCAAACGCAGTCGACCTCCATTGACTTACAATACTGGAAAATGCGACTGCGCTTGCGATGATCCCTCATGCCATTCACGTTCAAAGTGGCAACTGAAAGTGTATGGGCCATGAGAGGGCAATGGGGCAAAACTACGAAGACGACGATTCCGTAAGCTTCAAGCGCGCCCTAGACGACATATCGTCGTCCGAGTCGTCACTTGAAGCCGACCTTTTAAGAGAGGGTTCCCCCATTTCGTCGTACCAGCTCGTCCCAGTGGCACGTTTCGGCTCGCTGATCACCGATTCACCGGAGTCGCTGTCAGACAGAACCTCCGGAGAATCGATGACAACCGATTCTCCGTCAGACAAAGCCTCCGGATCTGGCGATACCGGCGGCGGACTGGGGACGGAACTGGACGAGTTGATGGGGGAAGCTGGTGGAGACTTTCTCGGTGCGGGCACGGGGTTGGGGTCTGCAACGACGGAGGAGGGTGAACCAGGTGCAGGGGAGGGTAAAATCCCACCAGATTCCCCCTCCTCTCGTGAAGTAGTAGGTGCGTCGGAACTTGACTTACCCCCACTCTTAGTCCTAGAGACATAAGAGGAGGGACAAGCTCGAAAGACATGTCCCTCCTTCCCACATAGTGAGCACCCAACCTCGTTTGGGCAAGCGGTGCTATCATGCCCAAGACGAAGGCAGCGCCCACATTTCTTGTTTGGGCAGCCCTTGGCTTCGTGCCCGGTCTCCCCACACCTGAAGCAGGTACGGGGCTGACCGGGATACCGCACGTGGGCTTTATGCCCTGCTATAAACAGGAAGGAGGGAATGTCCTGTTTCAGGTCGATCCGAACCTGTCGGTGCCCGTTCAACACCCCAGGGGCTTGTGCATAGGAGCACATTTTGGCAGCCTTGACAGCCCCGAACCGACCCAAAACCGTTAGGACAAGTTCCTGCCGCACCTCTAGTCCTACGTGGATGACAGTTACCCATACGGATCGCTCGTATGGAGTAACTGTCATCCCCTCGACGTTACTCAGCAACGTGACACCTTTCTGACGGGCCACGTCACTGGTAAAACGTAAATCGTACGTATTACGACCCTGGAGAGCTTGCAAAGCATCAACCTCTCCAGGCACAACAACACCCTTGCTCTTCAAAATACTAAAAATTTGCACCGGTGGAACAGCTTGTTCACCGGTGAACGACAACTTAACTATCCGAGAATCACGGCGCGATGCCATGATACCGAAGGTGGCTAGGCCACAGGGGAGTAACACAAAACAAACAAAAGACAGGATAGTGAAACAACAAACGATATACGAACTGAGGAAAACACACGAACACAAGCTATCACACCCGCCTGGCGGGAAGTATATAGCACAGCACAGTACAATAACAGCTGTAACAGATGAAGAGCGAGAGCGAAAACACGTCCGCACTCCACGAAAGCCAACTGCCAACTGGAGAGGAAGTGCGCCAGGGGTGCTATCTGTCTCCATTACTTTATAATTTGTATAGCGAGTCCCTCTCCCGTCTTTTGGAAAGGGACTCGAGCCTTGTTCGATTCGTTGTGCTAGGGGTGCCAAAGTGAAATGTGTTCAATATGCAGATTACGTCACGTGTGTTGTTTCGAGTCTGGGCTCCTTTCGTGCCCTCTCGTAGGATTTATCTATCTCTGAGAGAGCTACCGGGCGAAGTTGAATCCAGACAAGACAAAGGGTCTTCGCCTTGGTAGCTGGAGATACAGAGACTTACCATTCAGTGCATCGTGGTCGGATCAGAATATCAAAATTAATGGTATATGGTTCGGATACGATGCACCTTGTGATGTCACCTGGAACGAGAGGGCTGAGGTATTTGAGAGCAGACTCGAAACCTTTGGCACCCGCTGGTTTTCGATCTTGGGGAAAGTCACCTTTATTAATTGTTTTGTTGTGCCCATCTTGTGGTACCCGGGCGCGGTGTACCCAATTTCGCGTCGCGTCTTGGTGCGGTTGGAGAGAGCGATATTTCCGTTCATTTGGTCGGGTGGTACAGAGCTTGTCAAGACTTGTTTGGAGGAATAGATGTGAGATGGTTTTTAGGTGGAAATTTGCCAGTTGGCAAGCAGTCCTGGAGGCGGTGAAGTGTGACATTCGCCTTCAGGTTGAAGGCGATTTTCGCCGTTTATCTGGGGCTGCCTTTTTTGGACGCTGTTGTGCTGCGGAGGGGTGTTTCGTTTCGCTGCGTGCCCTTCGTCCTTTTGTGGGTTTTTGAGTGTTTGAGTTGGTGGTTGGGGGTTTGTCTCTGCAGGTCTGTAGGCTTATCTACTTTTTTGGCTCGCTTGACTTAAGTTTTGTTTGTCAGAATGGGATGGTTGGGTAGTGCCGTTTAGCCGTGGCGTTTTGGATCCCGCAGGGCGGGTCACGTAAAAAGCATTTTGCCCCAGTAGCTCTCTCAAAAATAGATAAATCCTCAGACTCGAAACCACACACGTGACCACATCTGCATATTGGACGCATTTCACTTTGGCCGCACATGGCACAACGAATGGAAAAATTCTCAAGTCCCTTTCTAAAAGCCTAGAGTGAGACTCGCTAAACAAAACATGATGGAGACAGGGGACACCCCTGGCGTAACCCTCTCTCTACGATATAAACTTCAGAATAAAATCCATTAATCATATGGAAAAACAAATACAATGAATAATCTCCGCCTGTGTACTCTTTTTGGAATAAATGATGCTAATATGAACGTTTCAAAGAATGAAATAAAACTTTCTGCTCAGTCAGACTGTTGCATTCTAAAAGCAACATCCATAGACGGACGATGGATAATGTAACTTCACAAAAAAAGGGGGACGTTTTGTCCTACATAAACAAACTTTAAATTATAATTTTACTTATCCAACCTTATCAACCACATTGTTAATAGAATTTAAATAAATAATGGCATTGAAAAAAAATTAACTTAAACAGATGCTTTAAGCACAAGTATAAATGTTATCGCACTTTTTTAATGGTTCAAAAATAGTAATACTATCAAATAAATCACTATTTGTTAAATGTGATGTAATAACAGCAACGTTGTTCTTATTTTGAAGTAGTTGATGACATATCAAGAGAAGTTATATTTGGCACAAATTAATCAAATTAGGAATTGGATGAAGCATGTCTTCATATATTTTGTTCATTGAAAAACACAATACTTTCTTCCTCCGCATAAGGGTTAAAGTTTTTAAATGCATTTAACAGCCACTGCAAAACTCGCAATGGCATGAACTTACTTATTTTATTGTTACTCATTTCGTAACTACCGAGCTGTCTGGAATATGTTGAAAAGAATCCCTACAAAGAAAAATCTCTGTTTATCCGAGACAGTCGTTAATCACTAAACTTATTAATGAGAGTATCATAAAAATACAGTGTGCTTTGTTTCGTTATTGAACATTGTTTGAAAACAGATTAGATTAAAAACAAATCAATTAAGGAAGTAATTTTTCACGAATCAAAGCAACTATTCAAATCGTTAGCCTGTATGTAGGAAAAACAGAAGAGAAATTACACTTCTATGTTTTACTTTCACAATTGAAAGCATGGTAAGTTGAAAAAAAAGTGGCAATTACATTTTCTCACGAATGACCTTTATAACCATTCTTTGCAATAATCTTTTATAGTTTATATCAACTTTATTAACTTTGAATTCAAAGGTGTTTATTATGTGATGATTGTATACATTGATCGTTATAACATTAAACTTATATTCGTGACACAAAATACCAGTTATAATGTTAGTGTTAATATTACACTAATGATTGTTACAGCAATAAACTATGCTAATACTGAACTAGAAATTTTCATAAAGAATGTCGCTGTCTTGTTTTCTTTAAGATACATTTTCCCGTTCAAATAACGTAATGACTTAAAGTAATGACTTACCTTGATCGGTTCTGGAGAATGTTAAATTCACATCTGTCAGCACACTGTGATGTAGAAAGGGACTTCAACTGTTCCTGGGTACAGATGCATCCAATGGTTGAGTTCTGATCACAATAAGTAACGTAGACTAAAAGCTCTTTAGTCCGTTATTAGCTGTGTAATGTTTCCGATAATCACAGCCCTCGCATTGGATTACTTACAGATTTATCGGTGGAAACCCGTCTGTTATTGAACAAGATAGGGCGACGTGTTATAGGATGGAGATGAGGAGAGGCCTTGCCATATAAGAGGTGTAGAAGGCTGGTATAATGTAAAGAGTTGTTAGATGTGATGATAGTAATGTGTATACGCGAGTTATCATCAGTCTATGATATATGATAAATAGAAACACCTGAGAGCGTTTTACTGTACTTTAATAATTATCTTGTTAGGAATTCATTGTTTATGCGTACATCGATAGTAAACGTATTTGATACTTGAGTCTGTAAGGGATAAAAAACACTGAAATACGAAAATGTTGTGAGGCAAGACAACCTTGAACTCAGAATACTTTTCATATATTTAATGAGACGGAATTGATCTTGTGCGTGATAGTAAGTTGTGGACTGCATGAAAAACGAACAACAACATTACAAGACACCCATGTCTCTTTTGTAAGCCGACGAGGAGTGTGCATAAGTTTAAAACTTAAAGTAGCCTTCAAGTTTATGCGGTACTATTACCAGCCCTATCGACGGAGAAATTATTCTAACCAGGATGCCAAAAGTATCACTCTCCCACGAAATATAATTTAAAGAGTGCTAAGCAATTTATGACTGCAACCCATTTTACTGGGCCAATAGTTTCGGTATTATCCCCAGCCCACTCCTGCTAGTTTATATAAAAGCACGTGTTTTGCCACTAAAAACATGAACGAGGTATGAATAATACATTTGAAAGCACCGGTGATCTAGAAACGCTTGAAGCAGATAACAGTTTGTCTTACCTGGATATGTCTTTGGCACTTCACAAGCACAACTATTAGAGCAACTGGTGTTGGACATGAAGTCCAAGTGTCCCCGAGTAGCAACAAAGCAGACATTAAATGTTACCTTTAAGTGAATAATAGTGTTTCTCAAATTTCCCTCTTTTCAATAACAAGCAACTCTACAACTGGATATATTTGTCTGGTCTTGAACATGTCAGTTCAAAGTAAAAACTATTATTCTGAAGTAAAGTAAGAGTTTTCATGTCACAAAGGGGAGGTGAAGGAGGATGAAAAACTGTAAACAGACGGTAAGTATGCTGCAGGAGAGTAGCATGTATAATATTATGATCATAATCGACCAATGGCACTTGGTAAGTTCCAGCATTTTCTGGTTGGAGGTTTAGAACTGTAAAACCAAAATCATAAAAATGCGATGAATAATTTCAAGTGAGTAATTAAAATAAATATTGATTTACTATATGCTCACCATTTGACCATAACAGATCAGTTTCAGCAAAAGTACGGGCAGATGTCACTCCGATGTGGGCCATCTCAGTGAAGTTCAACTGAAATCGAAGTATATATATATATATAATTCATATTTATATGAAAAGGAAATATCTCGGAAGGCAAAGTCACATCCTACAACAGAATAAAAACCTGTCAATCTGATAGCTGGTCCATCTTGACAATTAAAATTACAATCGATACACTCAGACAATGACATTTACTGGGACATTACGACGAATAAAATAAAAAATTGTAAAATCTCCATTTGTAAAGATATCTGATCTTTAACAATGATAATCCTGTACGTTACGAACACCGCTGTCTAACTCTGCAGTGTCGTCTTTAACAATGTTTACGCTGTGCTTTATAACGACCGCCGACTAACTTTGCAGTGCAGTCTTCTTTCGATAGAAACCAATAGTAGACAGAAGGTATTCTAGAAGAGGTTAAGGATCGTGCGCATGCACGGAAGTGTTAACACAGGAAAATAAAATACTTTGGTCACAGTATTCAGTGAAATAATATAAGTATTTCTCAATTCCTGTTAATCTGCCTTCGGAGTGTTGATTGTAGAAGGCAAAGAACCAATGTTTATTTTTCTCGGTTATCCTTTCAATGCTCAGCTTACCATTTGTTACTCTCAGAAATTGGATGATGATAACAAATGTACGAGTTATCTCTTTCATAGTTTCCATTTGCAAACCATAGGACTATATGACAGTAATGTGTGTATATACAATCAAATCAATCAATAGTCATAAGCCAAATTGGCCCGTTGACCTCCCCGAAGATTATAAACATTCTTAGGTTTGTAACCTTTTATAATGTTAATCCGGTGCCTGCCATCTTCGAGTAGCTGGGCTGCAGAACGGCCGTTTGTAACCGCAGGGTAGCCCACAGAGTACAGCACATGTAAGGCCTCCACAACGTACAGCATGTCCGAACCATTTTGCGTTATGTTGAAGAACAGTTTCAGACGAGAATAGCCATCGGCCCGCAATCTTAGTGTTCAGTTCCTCATTCGACACATGGTCCTTCCATGTGAGACCAAGCAAACGTCGCCAAATTTCTCTACCTAAAGCGTCAAGGCGATTCATGTCAGCCGCTTTTATGGTCCAGGTGCTACAACCGTATGTAAGACGAGATGCAACCAGAGCTCTGGTCAGGTGGAGTTTAACATCCATAGAGATACGATTCGACTTCAAATATGCACAGTTGTTGAGGGTTGCCTTTGTCATGGCTACACGAGCACGGATCTCACGACTATCGTTGAGATTGTAGGTGATGTAGGTGCCAAGGTATTTAAACTCAGGTGTACGCTTCAGAGGGTTGCCTCTATAATAGATGGTATCAACACTCATAGAAGTTTGAATAATCATGTATTCTGTCTTGTCCGGATGAATCACCAAGCCATAGTCATCAGCAATGTCTCCTAAGATATTCAACATTGCTTCAGCATCAGCAGCAGAGAGTGCCATCAAGACTAAATCATCTGCATAGCGTTGTTCCTATGAGGCAAGACCGTCAACATTTGGGGCAGGCAGATGATTGGTGCGTTCGTCCCATTCACGCATTATGTACTCTGTGTATATGTTGAAAAGAGATGGCGAAATTGGGCATCCCTGTCGTACACCGGCTGGCGTTGGAAACGGAGCAGAAGTATGACCCTTCCAGGAGATGGTACCGTGTGCGTCACTGTAGAGATTCTCAATGATCCGGACTAAATCCTCTGCCATACCAAGCCTGCGAAGTATCTCAAATAGCTTGGTGTGAATAACACTGTCAAATGCTTTGCGAAAGTCAACAAAAATAAGATGTAAGGGTTGTTTGACTGCAAGGTAAGCTTGTGCCAGGCCTTTAACGCGGAAAATTGCATCAACAGTAGATTTACCAGGGACAAATCCACACTGTGCATCTGAAACTTCTATTGCAACAAAAGGGATCAATCGTTGCTGGATTATGTTGAGGATAATCTTGCTCATGTGGCTAATGAGAGCCAGTGTCCTGTAATTACTACAGTTGCCACGGTCGTTCTTTTTATGGAGAACTATGTATGAAGAGTTAGTTAGAGAGTAAGGCCAGGTTCCTATCAACCACATATCTTGTACCGCATTATCCAACGCAAGGCGAATATGAGCATCTTCAGCTACTGATTTGATGAATTCGCTAAGGACTAGGTCAGAACCAGGTGCTTTGTTGTTTTTCAGGCTCTTGATCGCAGTGTTGATCTCTTCTGATGTTGGTGGGTGGGGAGTGCATGGATAACGGATGACTGCTGGTCTTTGGTTATCAGAGTGAGACAGTTCGCGAGCATATTCTTCCCAGCGTTGAACTTCATCATCAACAGTCAGTAGAACACAGCCGTAAATACAGGTATATACAGGTAAATATAAACTAAACGCTGGTTATGCGAAATAATCCTCTGACGCTGTACAAAGCTTTTGCGCCCGGTGCTTGGCTAAGTAACTTTTAAATGTTAAAGAATCGATATCTCATTGATATTTCAATGAAATACTGCGTGAAATCTTAAAAAATGAAACGAAAATCGCCTTCAACCTGAAAAGTGAATGTCACAATGACAAGGTTGTGCAGAGATGTCGGTGGTTCTCTTAAAAACAAACGGATGTGAACTGATTATGAAAGAATGTTTCACATAGTGAACGTAGGGCAAGCAATGTCGCTTATTCCACTATTTAAATCTACCATGAGCCCACACTACATCTTCACCCATTCGACACACACCAAAACGGAAACAACAGTCCACTTTTAATTACAAAAATATGCTGCCTCAACTAGGTCACCACACAAAGGTTATAAATATTTCCTAATATTTGTCCTAATATTAAGCCTTTGAAGAAGATCCTGCTAGAATCTCCCACACAGGCACTCTAGTGGATAAGCAGTTTGCTAACAGTTTTATTTTATTCTAATATTTTCTTCATACTACTTTAGGCTCTAAGGTCAAAATCTTATGTGCCGTCTTCCATGGTTATAATTATCACATGTTCTAATGTAGCTATATTCACCACTGCGTGCAGGTCTCCGTTTCTTAAAATTGAAGACTATTAAACAACACAACAAGGCTTCTTTGTATCACTGTACTTATCAATAAATATCACTTGAAGAAAGTTCACGTGTGTTTGTACGTTAGCGTTGAACGTTTACAAAGATGAACCTGGCAATGACAGGACAGGAATACCAGGAGGCGCATGTAAAATGGAGCTTGGGATCAAAAACAATTAGAAGTCCCTTAACCATACCCACCAGCCCACCGACTTCGGAGCAACGCGTGCAAGGAAACACTGAGCTTAAAGTCATTTTAGATTAAAATTGGATACTTCAACATTAACGGGGAGTAAGCAGTTATAAAAGTAAAAGCTTCTGTTGGTGCGATTTAGTATTCAGAAATTGGTCTTGGATAGTTTGTTAAATTTGAACGTTTCTTTTCTTCTTGGGGTGGGGATATATTTATATGTTAAGCGATGGCTATACAAATAATGAATAGACACTTTTCTCTTTCATAGCATTTGCGTACACGGTTGATAATAAAAATGACAAGAAACTCACCTGGATTACTTTTAGAGATGTTAAACTCACATCGGCCAGAATACTGCGGTGTAGAAAAGAACTCCAGCTGTTCCTGAGTAGCGATGCATCCAACGGTTGAGTTCTGATCACAAGACATGACGTTAATAGAAAGCTCTTGAATACCGTTATCATCTGTGTAATGTTTCTGAAAATCACAGCCCTCGGGCTCGATCATTTCCAGATTTATCGGTGGAAACCCGTTTGTTATTGAACAAGATATAGTTATGTGGTAAGAGCCAGATGGGGATGAGGAGGGGCCTTGACAAACAAGGGGTGTAGAAGGCTGGTAGACTGTAGAGAGATGATATGTGTGATGAGAGTAAAGAGTATACGGAGATTCAACATCAGTCAATGACAGATGATAAGTACCAGCATCCTCTCGTTGAAGGTTTAAGATGGACAAAGAAAAATCAACTTTAGTAACTTCAGACCAGGGGTAAGACCGATCTTCCTCGATATAGTCTACTTTTACTTGAAATAAATATCGATTGACTGTCTGATTCTGTCTGAATTGAATACCGTTGTAGGAGTAAATTGGTTTAGAGGGAACGTATCCATTAGTACGTCCGGTAAAGTTCATCGCTACTCGTAAACCATCTATATATATAAATATGTTACCTATATATAATTCAATATGATCTTTGTTAACAGCAATATCCGGGAACGAGAAGTCACAGCCTAGCATAGCATAGCATTCCTTTGAATTTACTGTCTGTCCTTCTGTGCAGTGATAGTTACAACCAATTACGTTACAAGTATACAATACCAAGAAGATGGCAAGATGAAAGAACTTTGAAACAATGAAACCATCCATGTTTTAATAACTAACGACTTTTAAAGTTGTCCAACGTCGCAGACGTGCGTTTGTGCCTATATTTATTTTGAAAACTCTTATGAGAGATAGAAAATGATCTTTGTTACAATGCGCATGCGTTAATTTGCTTTCAACTGAGCATGACTGGAGAATATATTTCCGACATGAAAACATGCATGCACGAGAGGTTTCGAATTTTGAACGTCGTTATGTTTTGTTTTTATTTGAGCAGTTATATAATCTAAGAAGTAGGCTAATGGTTTTTATATAACATTGTTATTTAATGACAAACATATTTGTTGAAGGGTGAGTGTGTGTGTGTATGAATCGTTTGTTGTCCTTTTGTGTTCTCGCTATTAATTGAATGCTTTTACGTGGCTTTAGAAACAGTACCCTACAGTAACATCAAATCAAGTTTTAGTATGTAACCAATGTCATTAATATACTTCCTACTGAGTTAGACCGAGAAAAACAGAATGAGAATGCAACGTGGCGCTTGAAATGAAGCACTGATAGCGCATAAGCATATATACATAATCTTCATCATTTTAAAGTGATACATTCATCATTAACGGAATGACTGTACCTGAAAGTGATGACGCTCTCACGTGAAAAATTTAACAAAACTGAATTCGTGAGCATTCTACTTTCATCTGCTCTGGTGACCTGACGAGTGAATTCAAAATTTGATGGCACAATGTAGATTAGAACTTATCACCAATTGAAGGTTAAAGTATCATCTTCCAAATGAGGTATAAACAAATAATCCGGAGTTACATTCTGTTTTTTTTTTGGGGGGGGGGGGCTTTATATTTCAAATCCAGGTGAATTATTACATTTATAGTTCTCGATCATCCGCATCAAATTAATTTTAGTGTTTCTTTATCACAGTTTAAATACAACAGGCTCGTGCACTCATATGGTAGGAAGATTAGTGAAACGCATTTACAAATGGTGAAACCTTTATTACCCTACCATTGCTTTTTTGGTAGAATCCTTAACCCTTACTTATTGAATAATTTATGGAATATAATTAACGGCATTTTTCATTGTGCAATTATCAGGTAATTTATATTGACTATGCACACCTCGATAACGAAGGTCCAAGCCGACTTTGAACTCAATTCGTTTCCAAAGAATATGGCAAAACTTTGTCAGAGAACTGAACATCAGTCTCCATTTTGATGGTCCTCTAACCCGCCTTACCTAATAACCATCCGTTTATAATGGTAGTTCTATAATGTGGAAATATATTCAAATTCACTTCAGAAAACGAAAAGACACATGATGTCATCCTTGTTAAGAAATAGTTGAAGTGGTTTCTTATGAAACTGTTTGTACTTTTCGCAAACATCTAATTATTTGGATATTTCTGTCCGCCTTTTTTTCTTCAATCAGAGTAACTTCTTACATCAATGCATGTAAGGAAGTTTCAAATTTACAGTCACGCTTTGCCAAATGTTTCAATGATTATGATTACTCTGAACATATGTCTCTAACACTCGTCGGCTTTTAGTCATATATAACTGGATATGAGTAGATTCATGTTAGGTAGAGCTTACCAAAAAGACGGTATGTGTGTTGCAATACAGTCGGGCCGCCAGTCCAGTCTCTGTTTGTAGACTTTATTTCAACTTGATAAGTTCCAGCATCGTCTAGCTGGATATTTAGGATTGAGAAATTAAAGCAAAAAAAGCGATCCCCTTGGTCATAATAAAGGTATTCAACTTGGAATAGATAACGATCATAAGTATGATCATCATAGTACCAGAACATTCCAGAGTAAAGAAAGGTAGCTCGAAGAACATTATCATCGGTAGCTAGCTCGGTGAAATTCAAATCTAATCTAAATATATATGTATATATATATGAAAATGAAATATTTGGAAACGATAAGTTACAGCCTACAACCACATAACAGTCTGTTGAATTTACTGTAGGTCCATCTTGACAGTGATAATCACAATAAATATCTTCGGAAAATGAAAAAGTGATAAGAAAAAATAAAAAGCAATGTAAAACAGGTACAAATCCCATATCGATAGATCGCGGTATTGTGACAATAATACACAGTAAATATGATGAATTTATTGCAACACTTCGCGCATCCGTCTGTAAAGCGAGGAGCGTTGTTTATGAATCAAAACAAGGAGTCGTTCTTAAGTAAAACCCGTGCATGCGCACTTGTGTGTGTTTCATTTGAATAATATATGTGCTGATTCAAAATGAAAATGAACAGGCTGACAATGATTTTTTTTTATGGCTACGTGACAATCAAAATTAATTTAACTTTTAGTTTCGAGAGAAGGAAGTCTGCTGATGTCTGTAGTATTTTCATAACCTTTTAACTTGTAATGGATTCAAAGCAGTTGAAATCGCTCGGATGATTTTATTTTATACATGCAAGTCAAACTGAGGTTTTAAATTCCATGTGTCTGCATTTTCTGTAAGAAATTATAATGCGTTAAGCTTTTAAAGTATGCAATGGATTGTCGAGTTTCGTGAAATTTACATAGTTACTATCTAACTTAACCAGATTCACCACTGAATGAGTTGTTATACGTATCTATTAAAGACAGAAAACATATCTTTAAGGCTAAAATGAGGATTTCTTTGACGATAGTTTTTATATTTCAACAACTTTTTATCGTACCGATTATTACTCAATATAAGATAATTGTAAGTAATTAAGGTGAGACAACCCTCATAGACTTTAGCAAGCAATGTCCTATTTTTACAGTCGTTCATAGTAGGCAACGCAGGTAATTGAAGCCATCTATTGTAATATTTTAAAGAGAATATTTCATATCTTTTTCTCTTTGTTTCCAAAGTTTCCACGATGGTTAAACAATATTAACGTGTATGTGAGACTTTTAAACCGACCATTTGGTTGCCTAGTTTTCTTCTACAATTCTCCGGCCGAATGATCCAACAACAATGTTGAGTGCATAACGTGCGCGAGCAAGGGCGGCGGAAGCACTTTTAATCTGGGGGGGCACCGACATCAAAGGGCACTTTGCAGAAATTCGATTGGACTGATGTAGCCTGATATTTAGTACCCTTTATAACTCTTAATGTATTATCTTATTTGCGTATACACATCACCCCATCAACGCCCCCCCCCCCCCCTCAAGGAAAATATGCATACTGGCACTGCAATATCCAATGTGCAAATTAGGAAACAAGGAACAAGTTTTCTATTGAGACAAATGAGAAATCATGCTAGTTGCTAATGTATGAATTTTCCGAATGAGAGTTTATTTCTTGTTAATATCTTAACAAATTGTTTCCATTCGAAATAGCTTTGAGTTTCGCCCACATAAATTCATTAAAACTCAAGGGCGTAGCCAGGATTTGCAAAGTTGGATGCACGACTATCTGAGCGGAGCGCCACCATCGGTTGGCGCGGAGCGTACAAGAAAAATTTTGGTTTTACAAACCCCTCAGATGGCCGGAAACGGCCCTTCCAGAGTGTTCATTCCGGTTCCCTGGCCTCTTGCTAACTTAAGACACCTCAATTTTTATGTAGAAAAAGGGCACATTTTTAACCCTGAGGAAAAGTGGGGGGCACGTGCCCCCTGTGCCCTCCCCCCCGGTTCCGCCGCCCTTGTGCGCGAGAGAAGTGAAGTGCGCGAGCTCCACCTGCCCCATCCATGGGGGGGAGGGGGTGTCTCTCCCTACCCCGCCAACCCAGAACACTTATCAACGAATTTGATTATTATTAGTAATAATAGCCGTACAACCCTATGAATATGACGTGATTTGAAGTGGAGATTTCGTTTCATGACGAATATCATACGATCATACGATTTCATGACAATAGTCCATTGTTAATCAATTACGATTTGTTACGACATTTCAGATGATAAAAGTTGAAAACAGTAAGCTTCTATATTATTTATCTCTTGATTTGTGGTAAAAGAGTTTCATTTTGAAATCATATACAACGATTAATCCAGAGTATTATTATCAATTGTTAAATATTTTATAAAGGTTACATGTCCAGATTTGACTTACTAAATTATCTTTTTTCATTCAGGTGTGTAACAGGGGACCTGTGTATGACTCATTGTATACAATGTCCCTACCGCTTCTCATGGCTTTATCATGTAAAACTGGTAAAGGTGGGTACCCAATATTCAGTTAAAACTGAAGTGCTATAGTTTCTTAGCATGTGTTAAATTTATAACTAGTTGCTAATGAGAAGGACTTACAAACAGAAAATACTAAACACACAATCCTATGCATATATAGATTGATTGGACTAACCACTCAGGTTTCGCCAATTAATTCGTCCTTATATGAACGTGTGTTACGGTGTTATAACACACTTCAGTTTATACTGACGGCTGTCTCTTATTCAGAGTACAAACTGATGACGCCATGTATATTTGGGTGGATTTGCCAAAAACGACGCGTATTTAGTCCGCCTTAACGCTCCGAGAGCAACTGTTTCAATTCCACAAGTTTCTGTATATGGGTGTGACATACAATTACATGACTGTGCTACTGTCGTGTTAGGGGTCTTGGTCTTGATAAGAAAAATGCAAAATATAACTATATACAATTAATGACAGACTTTATTGTTATCAGATAGTGAGAATCACTTAACGTAATCATTTCTGACCTTTAAGGTAACAACTTCAACTTAGGGTAGCTATCATTTCGCTCGATTACTTTCTTTCTCTTATGACAAGTGCCAAAAGCAACAACAATCCTTGTACATATGTTACTAAATAAGTTTTGTGTTTTTCTTTATTCTCGTGTGTGTGTGTAGCTTGCAACGTAAAGAACATGATTAGTGCGACGGCTGACTCGGCTGAGTCAACTGAGGCTAATTTACACCACGTTACAATTTCAAAGGGTAGCGTAGAATATTTATTAACCTGTGAGTAAAGAGGCTTGTCTACAAATGACGAAAAGTTGCGGCTTTCTTGGCTAAATTACTTCACGAATAGCTACGTTTTTAAGCTCTCAAATGAAGGACTGCGTTTTTTTTTAAGTGACCCGCCCTTCGTGATCCAAAACGTTACGGCCAAACGGCACTACTCAACCATCCCATCCTGTCAAACAAAACTCAAAAGTCAAGCGAGCCAAAAAAGTAAATACGCCCACCGACCGAGGCAAACCCCCAACCACCCACTCAAACATTCAAAAAAACACAAAGGACGTTGCTTTATATGGGTGTAATTCAAGTTTTCATAAATAGCAGTATCATTCTACCAAATCGTCTGACTGTTGCCATGGTCAGTCGAGGGCGCTGTAACAAATCTCTGTTGAAGTTAAACACCTTCCCACTCTCGGCCTGTATTGGCATGGTGTGTGCTATCGATCGTTGAGGATCCAATATTAAATAAGGCCCGGATGTCCCTAGCCTCTATGGGCTTATGAGTGGGGTGTTGGGCTACAAGCTTCGTTTGGTTCGTCTTCATCCTGTGGCACGGTCATCCTTCTGGCACCTTCTTCTGACACCCTCAGGCGGGTTGTGCCACTAGGGGCTTCTTTGTCTGCTGGTCCTGACGTTGGGATTGCAAAACTCGACAGATTCCCCTCGGAAAAACTTTTAGCCGATGTTTGGAGGCATATGAGCGGCCGGAATACATTCCACGAAGTCATCATTGCATACCGTTATTACTCGTTGTATTCGACATATTAGATTTATGAGTAATATATTTTTTAAATTTATTGTTGACTCATAGCACTTTTTGGTCTCTTTTATCTAAGATTGTGTCGTATATATTTGATTAATTCTGACCAAGTCATTCGTATAGAGTTAGTTAATTTATTATGTGAAAGCAAAAGGTAACATTTCTTACATTATGATTTTTTCCCTCTTTGAATAAAAAATTATAATAATAAAAAACCATCTTGAAATAGTTTAGTGGTGATATTTAAGGTGTATTATCCAAAACGTTCTGCAGGTTGTCCAAGTTTATTGAATCGATATGATCGAGGTATATGGAACAAAAATTTGACCATGTTGGTTGCCTAATGCAATTTTCTAATAATTCAATAACAAAGTGGAATGATCCATCAACTCCATGAAGTACATGCCGCGCTAAACAATGGGGGCAAGAAACAAACTCCTGCCTCTTCACAATCTCTCCCTCCCATGCACACATCACCTCTTTAATATATTTGCCACTTTAAACGCCTGTTATGGCAATGTGATCCGAAACAGTTCTGTATATATTTTAAATGGCATGAAGTCGAGGTTTCATAAGTGAAAAATAATTCATTACGAAGCAGTAATGAATTAAATGCATGGCTGTGACAGGACACCATATGATGACTGCCAAAAAGCATCAAGAGAACGTCAAAGTTTATACCGTAATCCCATTAAATTGCAATAGCTGTCATTTATTCTTTGTAATTTTTTTTCTTCTAAATGAGAAACAACTCCATACCGTTGTCAAAGTATGATATGTCAGATCGAACGAAGTTTGTTTATATATGCTAATCAATAAAATACAATTAATTAATTAAAAATAAAACTAGTCTAGTAACCATGCTCATAAGCATTTAGTTTCAGATGGCGCTGTACCACTATATAACAAGAGGAAGTCATAGAATTCTAACTGCATATTTCTTTAGGTGATAAGAGTAGATAGAGTATGTGTTATTCAAGTAGGAGATTGTTATGAGCATATATTACAGAGGACAATATCTCAGGTGGAATGTCTTTATCTGTCTCTCTTATATACATCATCCAGCTATTGGCATTGGAATGACCTTGAACAGACGAGTTGCAGACTTACTGCGTAAGTATAACCCGACAACTAGTGAAAAATACATTTGGCGTGTTGCCCAGTTACCTGCAGCACTACAACTGATCACGTTGGGATTCTTCGTCAAAATGCCAATGCATAGATTCGCTTCTCGGCCTTTTGGCTAAGATCATGTGTAGTACCTGTTCCCTTTCGAGGGGAATGGTGATACACACCCGACGATGATCACACAGTCAGTCTCGATGCAAGGGGACTGGGGTTGAGAGCTGATCAGTCGTTCGGTAGTTTGGTAGTTTGGTTTTCGTGCCCAGGTTCTCTCCTGGGTGACTTTTCTTACAAAGTATGCATAGAATAGCTTGTCAACTAGGCAGACATATACTAATTTGTCGAGGTGTGTACAATTCGCCTGTATCGAGAAGAATATGGTTCGGTATCGATGATTGTTCAATTTAACAAAACTAATTGCAAGATTGCTTGGCGGTGAATGAGATGGCGTAGCCTGCAGTAAAATAACAACCAGTTATAATCAGTTTGTCGGCTTGTCGAGACCTGTTTCCAAGGGCCGTTGTTATTCTGTTTTGGGTAATAGAGGCCTACGGACGGTCCGACCGTTTTTACTTTTGTAGATGATTCGTGTTCAGTTCGGTGTGACCAAGGGGGGGGTGGGGGGTTCAGTTGGATGTATGTGGTAATTGTTTGTTGCTGATAGTTTAGTTAAAGTACGGGTAGGGTTTGGTGTTGAAAGCATTTAAGCCGTGACGTTTTCAATTCCTCTGGGCGGATCACGTAAGCAGCACAGTAAAGTTACAACCAATAACAATCGGTTCCGAACCACTGGGAGTACCATATTACGTAAATACTCCCTAAGTGAGGATATCAGCATATAGGCCGGGAAGCTTGGCCTCGTATGAGTTGCGATAGTTCTGACCAAAGTCGTTCATGATGAACACATTTTGGATATCTTACGATGTTTCTTAGTTCCTAATATCTGAAAGCTATTAGTCTGGTCCCCTTATTATGTACATAAGATAGTATACTATAGTAGTTAATTTTTTTCTGGCTCGCTGTAGCGTGGTTTGCACTGCCGTAGGTGATGTAGGTAGGATGGACGGGGCGAGGTCATTTTTGCATTCAAAGAATACTTTATTTCTTCTTCATTTTTTTATTCTCCTCTACATTTTTCCTTTAATCTTTCTCAGCAGCCCTAGTCACCTCAATCAATTACCATATAATTTGATGTACCCTGCATAATTTTATTAATTTATTTTTATCTATATTCATGTTCTCTCTTTTGAGTAAGCTTATGTCTTCGTTTTTATTGATTAAGTGATTGAAATTAAATTGAATTAGATTAAAAACTTGAATTGTACTGAGTTTTAACGGTCAATACCGCAGTACAAATTGACCAAAACTAGCGACTATCTTTTGTTTGTGTAACTGAAGGGATACCGGGTTGATTATCTGAATTAATCAGGTTGTTATTTTAAGTTACCGTCGATTCGTCTCATCCACTCCTTTCTACACAGTTCCGACGGTGGCGAGGGGAAGGTTAACGCTGCATATCCAATGCACTAATCCCCTAATGGTATTTCCATACTGTGTGTATGGAAATGACTTTCAGCAAACATGGATTACTTTAGTGAACAATTGTTCTATTTAGGAGACATATGGGTTGAATTCAGTGTCGGGGGCTGCCATTTTGATGAGATATAGGAGTATAAGAGATGACAGTCATTACGGTTCATTCTTATGGGCAAATATTCGCCGTCCAAATTTGTTTACTCTTTTCACCACCTTTACTTTTCTATTCATTTTACGCAACTAAAAACCTTGGCGGTTGAGGGACTAGTGTATTAATCCACCGCCCCAGACGGTATGTCTGAGACTCGAAAAACACATTCCATACTTGTCGTACGTTTTCGGGAGATTATCCCAGCACCAAGATGTTACCAGGCGATGGAAGCATTGCCAAAGACATTTATATTCGATTCTTATAGATAAAAATCATTGCAAGGGCTCTAGCTTTTTTAAATAAGGTCTATGAAACTGAAATGTCGCCCTCACATTCAAGAGAAAGTTATCTCTTGTTTCTAAATGACAATCTGTCTTTGAGCTCCTAAATGTGAAATGATGCTTGTATTTTGACATTAAAGTAAGGTCCGTTGTGCTATTCTTACAAAGTTAATTAAAGATAGTTTTCACGTACCCAAAACAAGTACCTAATATTTGTGAACGATAAGTAACATGCTCTCCTTACCATTGGCCAATCTTATTATAATATGCGTATTTAAAGACATTGATTATACACGTTGTTGATTTCTATTAGTATTTTAACATTTCTTTTTAATACCTCACAGTTACTTATAGGAAGATGTAATGAACAAATTCGACGGCATGTTTCACAGTATCTTTTAAATATCTTTGAATAAAAGGATCTATATTATTTCTTGCTTCATCGAGTTAAACGACTTATTGTATGTTGTGTGAAAAATGGAATGTTACCCCCTCCTATATTTCCTACTGTAACCAACCTTCTATCTTCCATTTCGTTTGATTGATCGTTTTATACCATCTTAAAAGAATATTAATAATGTTTTAACGTCGCTAACTTTAAGCAATATTGTTATTTTACAACAGTCACGTCTTCACAAATTCCTGCTCTTTTACAACGTTCTTATTTTCAAAGTTGGTCAGCCAGTTGAGTTGGCCCTCTCATGTATTATAATATCACTTTCTACCCCAACATAATCTCTCAAGAAAAGCTGCTGCCTCACAAAGATGGTTTCATTTCATGTTCCCGTGTGCCTCGTAAGCGATATCAAACTATTAATTGAGGCGAATCCATGTTTTTTTCTAAAGGAAATGGATTGCCCTTCGGTCGATGCCTCCCATGTAGGCGGTGGGTATGTTGGCAGCATCCTTATGGAAAATTGTGCAATCTGAGGAATTGATGGTGCCTCTCCCGACTAACCTTTCTTAGTCGGTATCGACTGACCAGTTGCACTGACTAGAATCACTGAAAGAATTAAACCCGACTAGTTTCACTGACTAGAATCACTGAAAGAAAAGAGAGCAGAAGAAACACAAATAATGTGTACGTTGGCAATATTTATTTCTGATAAAACTTCTGATGTCTACAAAAGCTGACTTTCGACAGATGAAGAAAAAATCACTGTAAACAAAAATCTGAAAATATCATTTTATTCCAACAAAGTTAAGACAAGTTAATGGATCAAACAGTGCTGCACAATAATGCAAAGTTGAATCTTGGGCAAGAGTTCCTTACGACTTTCGTTTTAAAATGGTACCCCAAATCGACACCAGTTAAGTCTTCGCGAAAAAGAGTTTTCTCTTAACTAGAAATGGCCTCCCACTTGTCTTCAGAAAAATCTGCACCATTATTGACCTGTGAACAGAAAATATGATATACGTGTAAGCACAGATACAGATATAGCACATGATAACTCACATTATCATAAACATACATTTACATTAAAATGTTATAACAAATTGGTAGGTATACATTTAAATCTAGGTCCCTCAAATTATAAGCCAGGAATAGCAGCTTTACCAAATAATTATTAGCTTTGCACAGCATAACACCAAGTTATTTTTCAAAGCTTAATAATCATGTTAATCATGTTAATAATGATCCCAATAGACCGGGAGCCCAGAGGGTTTGGTTAGCTGGGAAGGTAACCAATTGCCTTGTACATCACAATGTTCACAGTGCATTCCTGTATATGAAACCAGACGACTGGCAAACCGGCTGTGGTGGGTGTGGCTGGGAGAGCAATTTTAAAGTAGGTTTCGAGTGGTTACCTCATGAGCTGACCTAGGTCAGCCGTGAGGGGTCAATTATTGATCACTGGCAGGGGTACCCCACTACCAATAATTACTGGCGATGGCCATTTGTTGCTCTTGGGGCCATTCCTGACACAGTGTACTTACTTTGATGTGGTTACCATGAAAGCTGATATAGGTTAGCTATTAGGTGACTTTAAAATTGCTATTGCTAAATTGCTAAATGATATACAAGACTGTTTTTTTTTAAAACAGGTTATGAAAAGTATCTTTAATATCATTAAACAGTTGGGTACAATAGTTAAACTCACTCTTCCATCTTCTTTTCTCTATGGTACTTGTTCCTTTGCTTTTTGGACTATCGGATAAACTCTTTAGTTCTGCGAAGGGTACCAATATATCATCTTAAAACAAGTGTTTAAGCCATATATAACACAGTTCTCCTCTTCTGTTGTTGCCTCCACACTAGTGTCGTACTTCACAGGAAACCTCACCCTTGACTTGGATATTTGGCTTTTCAATTCTTCCTGGAAAAAAGAAACAGCAAAGTATTCATCATTTGAAAAAAAAAAATTAAAGAAAGTTGTCACTACAAAGTTATGTGAGATTTGCTTCCACTATAGTCTCAAAAAACAATCCCAAAGTTTGAAGCAGACTGTATAAAGCTGAACATTTGAACCAGAGTGTCATCACCATTGCAACCAGAATCAAATGCCCAGAATACAGAGATAATAAAACATGGGCTAAATCTTTGTTTGTTTTATGATCTATAACAATATAAAATTTTAGAAACACAAATGCACTGAGCCAATTTATTTATAGGCTTAATCGTTTTTAGTTGTTATTTTGCTTGCTCACATAAGAAGCCTGTTTAGACCTAGGCTAGAGAAGAATCAGTACTTTGTTACACTAAGTTTGTCTTTCGGTCGTTTTGATTTAGTTTTACTAGTAGTACTGTAGTATATAATACCGGTGACTAGCCAACATAATTTGTTCAGCCTACTGTGACTGTAAGTTTGAAGGTCTAGCCTTGCTTATTCAATATCACATAGCCTACCGATTTAGATTCACATGGGAAATTACAGGAAATCTTTACCAAATGAGTATAGACTTCAAATAAACTATTGAGACTTATAGTCCCAGCATTTGTTTGGGAATAAATTAGAAGATTATGTGCCACTGCTCAATCTAGCCCAATACATACATAACACATTGTTAATTAGTGTTTTGAATGCACACTTTAGTGTTGAGAATGCACTACAGTACCCAGTAGAAGCCTATAGGCTACTCACTGTCATTGCACTTGTGTATTGCGAAACGCCAGCGTAACAACGGTTACACGTACTGCGTAGCGTAACACTAACCATAATACAGTACTAGTGCCAGTGGCCTAACAATTAACTTTAATTTTACCTTCAATAAAAGTAATAACAGGTAGGCCGATGATGGCAGTTAATACCTCCATTCTTCTAAAGACCTTCTTGGGTGATTTACGGTTGAAAGTTGCTAAGAGTGATCGTATGAAACTATGCCAAGCCCAGCAAGCTGCCGTTGCCTCTCGGTTTCGAAAGTGAATTGAATCGAATTGGGTTAAAATACATTAGTCCGTCGACACCGACTAAGCTACGACTATGGCGTAAATCGGGTGTCCGTGTCGTTCTTAGTCCATGGGTTAAAATACCTTAGTCCGTCGCCACCGACTAAGCTGCGATTATATTTTCCTTAGTCAGTGTAAAATGACTAAGAAGCAGTGATGAAACGAAGATTTTTGCTAGTCCGTGTGCATTGACTAACGTTACAAACTAATTTAACGTTAGTCCGTGGCAATATTGACTAGTTTACTTTTTCAGTGAAGTGGTGAACACTTATGAATCAGCTGCTGTGATAACAATATCCACTGAGATCGATATAGAACTTAAATTAGAGCAAGTCTTCTACAGTTCTTGACTCTTAAGTAAGCTCACCGATGTCATATTGCCGATCCCGAAGAAAGATGATGAATGCTTCAACGAGGAAAAAGAAAGAAAGAAAGAAATATAATTAATAGTTCGACAAGCAGTAACATGATTAAGGTTCTTCGAGATGAAACACAGTTAGATCGCTTATCAATCAGTACGAAGTGCTTGTTCATCTCACCCGTTACATATCTTTGAACACAAAATATGTGACACTGTAACACCAACATGAAAACATTTAAAGCCTGTTCAATACGCATTTATTGAGCATGCCTTGATCATGTTCATGAGGTGTTTGCGTGTGAGTTGCCCTCGCTCTCTACTTTGAATAAATGATATTTATTTAAATGATTACACTTTATATTATTACCTATATTGTTCTAATATGGTGTAAATTTGTGATACAAAAGACAGTTCGTAGAACCTAAGCCAACCATTTCAAGTGAATTAGATCCGCTGAATGCTGAATGTATAAGCGTCATTAGGCTGGGAAATAGACAAACCACACATCGCAGAGACTTCTGTGTGATTTTAATAGAGACATACAAAATATTAAAGACCAGAAAAGTAAGATAAAGATGAGTAGGACGTAATGGAGACCCACGTTTGAAGCATTTAATATCAGCGTAGCCAGGGGATGGCGTTTGGGCCGGAGGAGTTGGTGAACCAGTAGGCGGATCGTATAGTGTGTGTCAACGTGGGGATGTATGTCGTCGTGGCTGTGCGTGTCATGTGGAAAAAGAGAACATAATATTATACATATTCTTCTGAATACACAAGTGTTGGTTGACTGTAGACTACCTAGATGTACACCCTCATATAGTATTACAGTCATTATATTTATTACTCTCTTTTTACTCTACTTCAATGGAAGAAAAAAAGTGCGTAGAATTGTGAAGAAACGTTCGTTCTTTTCTTTTCGCGATAAATTCACCAAAATTGCTGTGTATTTCAGTTCAATGAAATCATAAGTAACAAAACAAAAGCAAGTGGGATGCTTGATATTTGTGCTTTAATCTGTCACGGTTTTGTAGTCTGACTTTTTTCCTGAAGATCCTCTTACTAAGATTTGAAGTTTATCTTATCTGTCAACCACCGTAAGTTAACTTTTATTTAAAGTAGATTCTTAAAACCGTAGCTATTCCAGGTAAAACGAGGCGTTTTGGTTAGCACAGAGTGAAATGCTAGGGTGGATAAGTGCTATACGGCGGATATCAGAGGACACTTACGGCGAGTAACCTGTACACCTTACCAATGAGAAGATTGTCTTTGTTATAACTTCAATAAAATGAGTGTTGAAGGTACCACGAGGTTACTTCATGAGAGGTCCGCGAAGTGCCCGATGAAATATGAACCTACAGTCAAGGGAATCGGTGATCATTACGGAGAATTGATATAAGATGAGTTCTACCGCTGGTAGTTGGGTCATGCTTTTGAAAGTTGATCCTGCTTTCTATAGCATATCTGTAAATAATGCGCCTACCGCATACTGATCATCTGTAAAATTAATTTAACTAATTTAAACACCATTATGAAACAATGCATATAGATTGACAAATACTAAGCAATCTATCCAGACCGCAATACGCTACATGAATTTGAATCACAAATACAAACGATACATCCAGAATCTTTGAAAACAATATGATAAAAGCAAAACCCAAATAACTAATTATGAACGCAAACAGCGCTAAAACATAAAATAATGAACTTTGCTTGGTTACAGCGTAAACTCGTTCTTTAAAACACGACATCACATTGTCCCAAACACCAGTAGGAAGAGATCCACAACCTTTTAAACACCTACACTATATCTTGAATCAATAAAAAAAAAACTAATATCACAAAATCAGAAAGCACTCAAAAGGATATGTACAGGACCGAGGGAAGAAGTAACGGCATGAATCGTGAAGAATACTCATTCTGTCCTACGGAATAATCAATAATTTGAAATCTCTTTGACCTTAATGGCTAGCCAGACGATACCAAGAAAAGTCTCTTAAAGCAAAATATGATCAGAAATGATGAAAAAAGAAAAACATTTCAACACCAAACGATTGTCTATATTGTCTAGCACAATTACTAAAAATGATATTTCCAGAACCACCGAGACGTTTACAAACCCTTAACTATAATATACATAACGACGGAAAATACTTGTAATTGTCAAATGTCAGTATTCAACCATAAGGATCGGTTTTTAAAGATATATTATATGATAAATGCTATCATTTAGTCTTCTCTGATTATCTTGTCGTATGATACACTTAATTTTGAAATGGTGGTTGCCATTCATTTTCATTTAACAATTTAAATATTAGTTCAGCATAGTTATAGTTTTGTCTTTTATATTCGATTCAATGATAAAAAAGTCAGGTGAATATTCATTGTTTCTTTTTCGAATATTGTTTGATCTTGTGTAGAATAAATGAAGGAAGTGATTTCATTTCTTGGTCGAAACAGTTTTGGGTAACTTGTTTTCGTAGGAAAGGTAAAATAGACACCTAATCTGCTTCCTGGTTTTACTTTCATAATTCAGAGCATACTCATTTTAAATATATTGAAAGTCTTTTTTTCTCATAACTGGCATTGGAAATGTTCACAATTTAAGTTGTGTTTATTACACAAGCAAATCGAAAGTCCATTAAACATGACACTATTTCTTGTGAACCTCTGTTACATCAGAGAGGTGTCTACAATACACCCATAGTTCAATTAAATCAGTAAAACAATATTTTGAAACTTCTTGACGCCTGTTTCTCACTTTCAGCTTACGCAGCCGTTTGGGCTGATCAAAGGCACGACATGCCAGTGGCGTATCTGGGGGGGACAAGGGAGGATACGTGCCCCGGGTTTAGAGGGCGCTGTAATGGGAGAATGAGAGTAAAAAAAGAAGCGCTTTTTAGAAAAATATGATGAACTGTTGTTTGTCGTCAGGCATGAATATTTTCCAGTTACAGAATCTGAACGGAGTGTAGTTGTTTTTATTAACAAATTTATAGATTGTGATTTCTCCAGTCCATTTCGACCGTTTTCTCTTTTTTTAAATTCTGTTCTGTATTCTGTAATGACTACATGTCACGGTACACAAACAAACTTTAAATTATAATTATAATTTTACTTATCCAACCTAATCAACCACATTGTTAATAGAATTTAAATAAATAATGGCATTGAAAAAAAAATATATAACTTAAATAGATGTCTTAAGCACAAGTATATATGCTATAGCACTTATTTAATGGTTTCAAAAATAGTATTACTATCAAATAAATCATTATTTTTTAAATGTGATGTAATAACAGCAACGTTGATCTTATTTTGAAGTAGTTGATGACCTATCAAGAGAAGAAGTTATATTTGGCACAAATTAAAAAACACAATACTTTCTTCCTCCGCATAAGGGTTTAAGTTTTTAAATGCATTTAACAGCCACTGCGAAACTCGCAATGGCATAAACATACTTATTTTATTGTTATTCCTTTCGTAACTACCGAGCTGTCTGGAATGTGTTGAAAAGAATCCCTACAACAACAAAAATCTCTGTTTATCCGAGACAGTCGTTAATCACTAAACTTATTAATGAGAGTATCATAAAAATAGTGTGTGCTTTGTTTCGTTATTGAACATTGTTTGACATTGAAAGATTAAAAACAAAGCAATTAAGGAAGTGATTTTTTTCACGAATCAAAGCAACTATTCAAATCGTTAGCCTGTATGTAGGAAAAACAGAAGAGAAATTACACTTCTATGTTTTACTTTCACAATTGAAAGCATGGTAAGTTTAAAAAAAAGTGGCAAGTACATTTTCTCACGAATGACCTTTATAACCATTCTTTGCAATAATCTTTTACAGTTTATATCAACTTTATTAACTTTGAATTCAAAGGTGTTTATTATGTGATGATTGTATTCATTGATCGTTATAACATTAAACTTATATTCGTGACACAAAATACCAGTTATAATGTTAGTGTTAATATTACACTAATGAATGTTACAGCAATAAAATATGCAAATACTGAACTAGAAATTTTCATAAAGAATGTCGCTGTCTTGTTTTCTTTAAGATACATTTTCCCGTTCAAATAACGTAATGACTTAAAGTAATGACTTACCTTGATCGGTTCTGGAGAATGTTAAATTCACATCTGTCAGCACACTGTGATGTAGAAAGGGACTTCAACTGTTCCTGGGTACAGATGCATCCAATGGTTGAGTTCTGATCACAATAAGTAACGTAGACTAAAAGCTCTTTAGTCCGTTATTAGCTGTGTAATGTTTCTGATAATCACAGCCCTCGCATTGGATTATTTCCAGATTTATCGGTGGAAACCCGTCTGTTATTGAACAAGATAGAGCGACGTGTTATAGGATGGAGATGAGGAGAGGCCTTGACAAATAAGGTGTAGAAGGCTGGTATAATGTTAAGAGTTGTTAGATGTGATGAGAGTAAAGTGTATACGCGAGTTATCATCAGTCTATGATATATGATAAGTAGAAACACCTGAGAGCGTTTTACTGTACTTTAATAATTATCTTGTTAGGAATTCACTGTTTATGCGTACATCGATAGTAAACGTATTTGATACTTGAGTCTGTGGGGGATAAAAACACTGAAATACGAAAATGTTGTGAGGCAAGGCAACCTTGACCTTAGAATACTTTTCATATATTTAATGAGACGGAATTGATTTTGTGCGTGATACTAAGTTGTGGACTGCATGAAAAACGAACAACAACATTACAAGACACCGTCTCTTTTGTAAGCCGACGAGGAGTGTGCATAAATTTAAAACTTAAAGTAGCCTTCAAGTTTATGAGGTACTATTACCAGCCCTATCGACGGAGAAAGTATTCCAACCAGGATGCCAAAAGTATCACTCTCCCACGAAATATAATTTAAAGAGTGTTAAGCAATTTATGACTGCAACCCATTTTACTGAGCCAATAGTTTTGGTATTATCCCCAGCCCACTCCTGCCTGTTTATATAAAAGCACGTGTTTTGCCACTAAAAACATGAACGAGGTATGAATAATACATTGAAAGCACCGGTGACCTAGAAACGCTTGAAGCAGATAACAGTTTGTCTTACCTGGATATGTCTTTGGAACTTCCCAAGCACAACTATTAGAGTAACTGGTGATGGACATGAAGTCCAAGTGTCCCCGAGTAGCAACAAAGCCAACTGTTGAATTACCACTACACGAAGTAATATAAATTTTAAACACATTAAATGTTACCTTTAAGTGAATAATAGTGTTTCTCAAATTTCCCTCTTTTCAATAACAAGCAACTCTACAACTGGATATATTTGTCTGGTCTTGAACATGTCAGTTCAAAGTAAAAATTATTATTCTGAAGTAAGAGTTTTCATGTCACAAAGGTGAGGTGAAGGAGGATGATAAACTGTAAACAGACGGTAAGTATGCTGCAGGAGAGTAGCATGTATAATATTATGATCATAATCGACCCATGGCACATGGTAAGTTCCAGCATCTTCTGGTTGGAGGTTTAGAACTGTAAAACCCAAATCATAAAAATGCGATGAATAATTTTCAAGTGAGTAATTAAAATAAATATTGATTTACTATATGCTCACCATTTGACCATAACAGCTCAGTTTCAGCAAAAGTACGGGCAGATGTCACTCCGATGTGGGCCATCTCAGTGAAGTTCAACTGAAATCGTAGTATATATATATAATTCATATTTATATGAAAAGGAAATATCTCAGAAGGCAAAGTCACATCCTACAACAGAATAAAAACCTGTCAATCTGATAGCTGGTCCATCTTGACAATTAAAATTACAATCGATACACTCAGACAATGACATTTACTGGGACATTACGACAAATAAAATAAAAAATTGTAAAATCTCCATTTGTTAACAATGATTATCATGTACGTTACGAACACCGCTGTCTAACTCTGCAGTGTCGTCTTTAACAATGTTTACGCTGTGCTTTATAACGACCGCCGACTAACTTTGCAGTGAAGTCTTCTTTCGATAGAAACCAATAGTAGACAGAAGGTATTCTAGAAGAGGTTAAGGATCGTGCGCATGCACGGAAGTGTTAACACAGGAAAATAAAATACTTTGGTCACAGTATTCAGTGAAATAATATAAGTATTTCTCAATTCCTGTTAATCTGCCTTCGGAGTGTGGATTGTAGAAGGTAAAGAACCAATGTTTATTTTTCTCGCTTATCCTTTCAATGTTCAGCTTACCATTTGTTACTCTCAGAGAATGGATGATGATAACAAATGTACGAGTTATCTCTTCATAGTTTCCATTTGCAAACTATATGACTATATGACAGTAATGTGTGTGTGTATATACAGGTAAATATAAACCAAACGATGGTTATGCGAAATAATTCTCTGACGCTGTACGTAACTTTTAAATGTTAATGAAACGAAATCTCATTTATATTTCAATGAAATACTGCGTGAAATCTTAAAAAAATGAAACGAAAATCGCCTTCAACCTGAAAAGTGAATGTCACAATGACAAGGTTGTGCAGAGATGTCGTTGGTTCTCTTAAAAAAAAAACGGATGTGAACTGAATATGACAGAATGTTTCACATAGTGAACGTAGGGCAAGCAATGTCGCTTATTCCACTATTTAAATCTACCATCAGCCCACACTACATCTTCACCCATTCGACATACACCAAAACGGAAACAACAGTCCACTTTTAATTACAAAAATATGCTGCCTCAACTAGGTCACCACACAAAGGTTATAAGTATTTCCTTATATTTGTCCTAATATTTGTCCGAATACTTGTCATTAGGCCTTTGAAGAAGATCCTGCTAGAATCGAACGTCAGGCCAACTTACTTTTACACATGCTCCCACACAGGCTCTCTAGTGGATAAGCTGTTTGCTAACAGTTTTATTTTATTCTAATATTTTCTTCAAACTACTTGAGGCTCTAAGGTCAAAACCTTATGTGAATCATGCAATGGTGCCGTCTTCCATGGTTATAACTATCACATGTTCTAATGTAGCTATATCCACAACTGCGTGCAGGTCTCCTTTTCTTAAAATTGAAGACTATTAAACAACATAACAAGGCTTCTTTGTATCACTGTACTTATCAATAAATATCACTTGAAGAAAGTTCACGTGTTTTTGTACGTTAGCGTTGAACGTTTGCAAAAATGAACCTGGCAATGACAGGACAGGAATATCAGGAGGCGCCTGTAAAATGGAGCTTGGGATCAAAAACAAGAAGTCCCTTAACCATACCCACCAGCCCACCGACTTCGGAGCAACGCGTGCAAGGAAACGCTGAGCTTAAAGTCATTTTGGATTAAAATTGGATACTTCAACATTAACGGGGAATAAGCAGTTATAAAAGTAAAAGCTTCTGTTGGTGCGGTTTAGTATTCAGAAATTGGGCTTGGATAGTTTGTTAAATTTGAACAATTCTTTTCTTCTTGGGGTGGGGTATATTTATATGTTAACCGATGGCTATACAAATGATGAATAGACACTTTTCTCTTTCATAGCATTTGCGTACACGGTTGATAATAAAAATGACAAAAAACTCACCTGGATTACTTTTAGAGATGTTAAACTCACATCGGCCAGAATACTGCGGTGTAGAAAAGAACTCCAGCTGTTCCTGAGTAGCGATGCATCCAACGGTTGAGTTCTGATCACAAGACATGACGTTAATAGAAAGCTCTTGAATACCGTTATCATCTGTGTAATGTTTCTGAAAATCACAGCCGTCGGGCTCAATCATTTCCAGATTTATCGGTGGAAACCCGTTTGTTATTGAACAAGATATAGTTACGTGGTAGGAACCAGAAGGGGATGAGGAGGGGCCTTGACAAACAAGAGGTGTAGAAGGCTGGTAGACTGTAAAGAGATGATAGGTGTGATGAGAGTAAAGAGTATACGGAGGGCCATCATCAGTCAATTGCAGATGATAAGTACCAGCATCCTCTCGTTGAAGGTTTAAGATGGAGAACGAAAAATCAGCCTTAGTAACATTAGTGCCGTAGTACGACAGATATTCTAGCATAACTTGAAATAAATATCGATTTACTGTCTGATTCAGTCGTCGCTGTATTCCGTTGTATGAGAAGATTCCTTTAGAAAAAACTTCTCCGGTAGTACGACTGGTAAAGTTCATTGCCACTCGTAAACCGTATACATGTATATAAAGTTTATACATATATAATATAATGTAGTCTTCATTAATATGAATATCCGGGAACGAGAAGTCACATCCTACAAAAGCGTAACATTCTTTTGGAAGTACTGCTTCTCTATCTATGCAGTGAGAATTACAATCAGTGACGTCACAATAACATGATCCCAGAGAGATGCCAAGAACAAAGAACGAAGAAACAAAAAATCCTTCCATCTTAACAACTTTTAAAGTTCCCTCGCGTCGGAGACTTGCGCCCGTAACTGTATGTTTGTAATACTCTACATGTATAATTATCCTTGAAAGCATACTTTTAACGCATGCGTATCTTTAACTTCAATTGCGCATGGCTGAAAATAGCATACCAATAGCATAGCATTGAGAGCCTTGTATATCCTTTTAAATGAATATATTTCTATATTTTAATAATTACTCGTCAAATTCACTTTCTCTCTCTCGCTTTCTCTCTCCTGAGACATTCCTTCATGACAATTGTCTTTTATTCTTGACAAGTTGTAGATATATTACCTCATTTATGTTAGGCCTAAGTAAAATCAAATATAGTCTTTATTGACCTTTTATGACTCAACAAGGAGGATAAAAGTTCATGGATAATAAAAATTAATTAATTAACAAAATACATGGTACATAGCTTGTTCTAAAGACGACATGAAAGTATATATTACATATTTTGCAGAGCTAAATGTAAGTTTTTCATATCGGGCTTCTCTGTGAACCGACTTGAGGAATATATGAGGTTTACAGAGAAGCAGTGATATGAATTTAAAGGACCACTAATTTAACGGCTTACTCAGTAAGCCTCATCTTACAATATATTAATTCAATATGAGCTATGCATTATTCTTTCTTTCCAGTGCAACTCTCTTCCCCCCAATATGTACCCCATGGAAATTCACATGCGTATTTAAACAGAACGATTTCGCTAACTCTAAATTAATTTCATTCTTCACGGATAGCATTCAAATACTACGATAACATAATTCATCGAGATTGAATCAAAGGGAAGATAAAATTGTCCATGTCATTGCCATTTGTCTTTCCTACTTTCATCCAATAGTCTAGCTCCGGAAAATCTATGATATCCATGGGGCAGCTTACCAAACAGACGGTATGTGTGTTGTAAGAGGATTGGACTGTCAGTCCCGTCATAGTAAATCTCTGTTAGGTTAATATGATATGTTCCAGCATCTCCCGGTTGAATGTCTCGGATTCGGAACGAAAAATCGTCACACTCCCCCAATGGATGCCAGAGCAGGTATTCAACTTGGAAAAGATAGCGATCATAAGTATGGTGTTCATTCCACCGGAACGTACCAGAATAAAGAAAGGGAGCTCGAGGAACAGCATCATCGGTAGCCAGTTCGGTAAAATTCAAATGTAATCTAAGTATATATATATATACATATGAAAATGAAATACTTGGAAATGAAAAGTCACAGCCTTCAACCGCATAACAGTCTGTTGAATTTACTATAGGTCCATTTTTACAGTGATAATCACATCCAATGTCCTCAGAAAAAGACAACGTGATAAGAAAAATAAAAGAATAATATAAAGTAGACAAAAAATCCATATCGATATATTGCGGTAGAGTTACAATTATAAACAGTAATTATGATTTATGTAGTAACCGCAGTCAATGCAAAACTGTTCGCAAATGTCTGCAAAGCGATGAGCGCTGTTTATCAATCAAAACAGAGAGTCGTTCTCAAGTACTGCCTGCACATTCGCACACGTGTGGGTGATTTCAATTGAATACAAAATGAAACTGATCAGGATGCTAATGAAAGGATATCCCTATAGTTACGTCACAGTGAATTCATTTGAAACTTTAGTTTTAATAATGTTTAAGCCATTTTTGCTGATGTAGTCTGCTGATGTCTGTGGTGATATACCGAAATTGACAAATTTTAGAATTTTATTTTAACATGCAGTTCAAACATGTTTTGTATCTTAAGCTTATAAAAGATATGCAACATGGTCAAGTGGTGATATTTAAATAAATTATATTTCACTCAACTCGGTTCAACACTGAAGGAGTAGTACTTACCACACATATTTGAGACCGATCATTACTCAAAATAAGACTGCAATTTTCAAACTGAGACTCCATAGATTTTCCCAATATCCATTTGTGGACCACATTACCCGTCAGGCGTTTTAAGCATGCAATTTTAGCCATCTTGAAATATTTTAGTCATGAAATTCCATGTGTATTATCCAATAAGATCGGTAGTTTCTCCAAATTTAGTACATCATTATGTTGGTTGCCTAGTGTTATTTTCTAATAAATCAATAACACAGTGGTATGATCCAACAACGCTGTGGATTACATGCCGTGCTAAGGAAAATTAGCTTCCTCGTTACGTCAGCATCAATAATGGCCATCGCTTCTATGTTCGAAGACATACACTGAGTTTTACACTGACACTTAATTAAATCTAGTTACGGGGTTTTCCTTCAAACGCCCTTACATTACTTTTAATGTTTGAATGACATGTTGACCTTACTTATGATACATACATACTTGTGTTTGTGCTATTTTGAAGGGAAAAAATAATTTGGAGAGATAGATGCGATAAAGTGTTTAATAAGGGAAAATTTGCCAGTTGGCAGGCACTCCTGGAGGCGGTGAAGTGTGACATTCACTATCAGGTTGAAGACGATTTTCATTGAATGGGTGGTTGGGGGTCTGCCTCTGCAGGTCGGTGGGCGTATTTACTTTTTTGGCTCGCTTGACTTGAGTTTTTGTTTGTTAGAATGGGATGGTTGGGTAGTGCCGTTTGGCCGTGACGTTTTGGATTCCGCAGGGCGGGTCACATAAAAAGCACTAATGATACATACTCTACATTCTATTGGGTTCGTGTTTATGTTATCCAAAATTCGTGAGCCGTTCTATTGAATTCGGAATTCGTTTCGTGGAATGGGTAAGCCTACACTTAAATCAACCTCACGACGCGAGTTCACGAGTCTTGAATGAATATACGCAAAAAAAAAGTATAATGCACAGTATGATATATTACCGTCACTGAACTGTGTGCACAGTTATTATACAAATGGGCCTACAGCACATGTGTGATGCACCCTGTACGAAACTATCACTGTGCGATGTTATCGATTAATTCCTTCGCGAAAAAACTTCAATCAAAGTAGATCATACAATATTAGTGTGCTAAATATTTTTAAACCAATTCGAAACATATCTACATATATTTATGTAAATCTTCGGGTAATTTTGGACTTGTATATCTTCGTTGCGTGAGCGGTAAGAGGGGGTGGGTATCACTGCATCATCCGTATCGTAAAGTCACATGTGATATCTTTGTAACTATTTAGTTTTATCGAACAAAGATATTTATGCTAATCCATACGTTACTACTAATTAAAACTGAAACTAGTTACCGGTACTCATTAGTATTTAGTCTCAGATGGCGCTGTACCACTACAAAACAAATGAATTATTAAATTCTTATACTTATATGTTCTCGTGGAGTGCGGACGTGTTTTCGGCTGCTCTCCACCTTTCGTTGACCAAACCTTTGTGTTTTTACGTTGGCCTTCATTAGTTTGCAGTTTGTTTTAGTGTAGTTTGTGTGTTTTGGGTTTGTTTCGTTTTGGTTTTGTATAAGTGCGTGGCTTTGCCACACCCCTAGCTGTCATGGCGGCTCGCCGTGACAGCAAAATCGTATTGTTGAGTTTTTCGAGGGAGGCTAAGGTCGTCCCCGGACAAGTTTTTTACAGTTTTGCGTTCTGTTGGTTTAAAGGTCCCTGGAGAGGTTGACGCGCTTCAGCGTAAACCTCTCCGGGGTAGGAATTGTTTTGATGTACGGTTTACCTCGGAGGCTGCCCGCGTCCGAGGCGTCCATGTGTTGGAGGGAGTTGAGGGACTGAAGGTCACACCGTATGACAGTTCGGTGTGGGTGACAGTCCTTCATCTCCCTCTGGACATGTCTGAACAGACTGTTGTGCGGACACTGGGGCGTTTTGGGAAAGTAACCGGCTACGAGGAGCCGGAATTCCTTGAATGTAAGGTGTAAAGACCGGGGCCAGACGAGTTAGAGTACAACTCAAGTCCGATATCCCCTCTACCGTGTAGGCTAATGGGCACAGGGCCCACATTGCATACCCGGGCCAGCCTCGCACTTGTTGGAGGTGTGAGCTGGAAGGGCATGAGGCCAGGTTGTGCCCGAACAAGCGATGCAGTCGCTGTTTACAGGTTGGGCATACCCTGGCCGAGTGTAAAGGGGATATCGTAGGTAACTCGTGTGGGAAAACGGGCCATGTCGCTCGTTTATGCCCAGACCGCTCATACGCCGCGAGAGTGGCTACGAGCTTGGTTGAAGAGGTCCCCGTCCCGGCCTTTCACACCGTAACACCTGATGCACCTCTTATCGCCCCAGTGTCCGACACTAGCGCCCGGTGGAGGCTTCGTTGCTCCTTTCGTGTCCCACCTCGTCCTTGATCGAACTTGCCGAGACCGTCAGCCTGCCCACTGAGGCAGAGCAGGACAAAACGGCAGAGATGGTACTAGCGGAGCAGGATGCCGCTTGTACTGGTTTACCTGTAGCTACGCCCGCTATCGGTGATATTAGTCGGGCCCCGAGTCAACCGGCCCAAGAGACATTAAGTGGCCCAGATTCTGACTCGCCAATGGAGGACTCCAGTACAGCATTATTAGTTGTGGCTAAGGAGTCCTCCGATTGGTTTGATGAGACGAAACAGGCCACTGATCTCATTGACTCGAGCGGCCCTTCCACCCTACCCGCAACCGCTTCCGCTATACCGGACACGATGGTCGCTAGTGGACCTCCTGTTCCTGACAGGGAGGTCCGCTTGATCAAGGTTGACGAGGAGTTAAGAACTCTGCTCCCTCGTAAGAAAAGGGGGAATACTGTTAGGGGCTTGAAAAGACCCATATTGGGAAAACTTCGCAGGTAATGCGCAGGCCTGTTGTCTACCATCGGGACGGCGTACCCCGGATGAAGTTTCGGAGTGGGTTAGTTGTCAGGTGTGTGTGTGGGGGGTGGGGGGGTGGGGTTGTGTGGTCGTTACATAATATGGGTTGGGGGGTTCTGTTTGTGGTTTGGAGTTGGCTTTTTGGGGCTGGTTTGTAGAGCTTTATTGTTTTGGTTCTGTTGGCCTTTGGGTCCGTGTCCTTTTCATGTCACGTTGAACGCTACATTGTATACATTTGTGGGTGAGTGAGAGATTTCTGTTTGTGGGTTTTCAGTTGGGTTTATGGTGGTTGTTTAACAGACTGGGATTGTTTTGGTTTTGTTGACCTTTGGTCCGTGTCCGTTTTTCTTTGCACGTAAAAAGCACCATTATTAAATTCTTACCCCCTATTTCATAAGGTGATAAAGAGTTTATTGACAATGCGTTCTTAAATGTTCTTGTATAGTAGGGGTTCGTCTCCTATACACTTATTAAAATAACTAGTGTTTAACTGTTCATGTAGTAATCAATATTCTTATTCGGCCATTGATAATATTTCTGTGTATACAGTTCTACATTTCAAATCAAGTATTCTATTGTTATCATATCATATATTACAGATGACAATTTTTTTTCCAGTGGATCTTCATCTCTCGCTCTTGTATATTTCTTGGCATTTGAATGACCTTAAACACCTGACCAACTTTCATTGACAGATATCTGTCGCAAATTATATAAAAATGCAAACAAATAATATAGTTACGGTGGTCCTGATGGAACAGACGAGTTGCAAACTAACTGTGTTAGTATAACCCGACAAATAGTGAAAATACAACATTTCTCGTGTTGTCCAGTTACGTGCAACACAACAACTGATCACGTTGGTATTCGTCGTCAAAATGCCAACTTATGAATAGAATCGCTTCTCGGTCTTTTGGCTAAGATCTCCATTACTGGATATCAAACATCGTGTCGTTATTTCATTGTATCGAGAAGAATATTTTTCAGTATCGATGATTGGTCATTGCAAGATTGCTTGGTGATGAATGAGATGGCGTAGCCCACAGTAAAATTACAAACAATTGTGGTTTGGAGTTAGCTTTTTGGGGCCGGTTTGTAGAGCTTTGTTGTTTTGGTTTTGTTGGCCTTTTGGTCCGTGTCCTTTTCACGTTACGTTGAACGCTGCATTGTATACGTTTGTGGGTTGGTGAGAGGTTTCTGTTTGTGGGATTTCGGTTGGGTTTTGGTGGTTGTTTAACACCAGGTTACTCAACCTGGGGTCCGCGGACCCCTAGGGGGTCCGTGAAATTTATTTGGGGGTCCGTGAGGTCAAAGGGGTCCGCAGGGGGTCCGTGAAAAAATAGGGGTCCGTGAAAAAAATAAGGGTCCGCGAAAGCCGAAGAAGTTCGTGAAAAATGGAATGAGAGATATAGTCGAAGGAAGAAGTATGTATGCCTCTAGAAATCTAGGATAGGCTAGCCGTCAATACGTCGGACCCTGATGATCAGACCGTATCGTCAGTAGTCGATAAATGTTGAATCGTGCGTTCCCCCGATGAAAACAAGTAATATAGTTTCTCATTGGTATTCATTCGGTGAGGTATGGATAACATGCCACCCGAGTGTTGTGTACAACTTAACTGCACACTATACATCCTAATATGCAGAGCAATAACTATGATGCGTTGCTCACTGTTGACACAGCGAAGCGCGGTAGTTATAAGGCTTTGGTGGAGGAAAAGTTATAACTAACTTGGATTTGACACAAAAAACGGTGCCATTTGCAGCTATCTCTGACAAAGAAAACCCATAATTCTCCTGACCTCATGCAGAATCAACCAGTTTGTATCTGACAACTCATCGCTTCCAAATTAAAATTAAATTGGGAAATATATAATTTAAAAGTTAGAATTTCCAAGTAGGCCTATGCCTAGCAATACTTGCAGGTCTAGGAAAACTGCATTCCAGGCCCAGAAAAATGCATTTCTAAACATAAATTCTTGAACATAAATTTACTTCAAAAGTCACAAAATAATGCACCATTTCGCATCTAACCCTCAAATATTGAAAAAAATTCAAAAGAGGGACACCCCTCCCCTTATACCCCTCCCCCAGGCCGGTGGTCACTGTCCGGGGGTCCTCCAAATATTTCAGTTTATCTCAAGGGGTCCCTGGATAGAAAAAGGTTGAGAACCTAGGGTTTAACAGACTGGGATTGTTTTTGGTTTTGTTGACCTTTGGTCCGTGTCCGTTTTCTTTGCACGTAAAAAGCATAAACAATTACGATCGGTTTGTCGGCTCTTCCAGACCTGTTTGCTCGGATTCGGGCTTAGTGGGAATGGAGGGTCTGTGGTAGGAGGGGAAGGGGGGAGGGGTGCCGAACGCTTTTACTTTTGTATTCAATTCAGTGTTTTGGTTGGTGTGGAGTAATTGTTTGTTGATGATAGTTTTAGTTACTGCACTGATAAGGTGTGGTTTTTAGTGAGTTTTAGGACGTGATGTGACGTTTTGGATTACGTAACAGCACAGTAAAGTTAAACCCACAACAATCGGTTTCGAACCGATGGATGCACCGTTTAACGTACATACCCCACTAAGTTAGAATTATTAGCATACAGCCTCGTATGTGTTGTATTAATTCTGTCAAAAGTCAGACTATTAGAGTGGTCCTCTCAATTATGTACAAACTATATCTAACTTTAGAATTTGTTACCAACCTCTGCCGTTATCTAACTATTAAACGTTTCCTTTTCTGTTTTACTTGTCTTTTTTTCTGGCTTACAGACCTGGGCGAGGTCATATTTGCATTCAAAGAATTGTTATTTCTTCCTTTTATTCAATTATGACTCCTTTGATTCTCTTCTATTACATGCTCGCTGGGGACATCTTTTCTACATGTTCTCCTTTTAAACTTTTGTAGCAGCCCTTTGTCACCTCAATCAATTAACATACTGTTTGATCTACCCAATATATTTTTTTTTTAATTTAGTAATTAGTGATGAACGGTTGTGGGACATGACCAGTAATTGCCGTACCAACCATTCAGTGCGAGTTTTTAAATACGCGATTCGAAAAGGAAATCGCGTCCAGTCTTTTTTTTGTTATAAGTAGGCCTATTGGTATACCCGAAGATGGCCTTTCTTCGTTCTCGAATTCGCGTTATGTAAAGAGAGGTATGAACAAGCGGTACCGTACCTCCGTTACTTCAAACACATAGCTAGTACAGTAACTACTGGGGACACCTGTACTATATATGAGTATCGGCTGGTTGACTTTAGTGTCAGGGGGAAGCTATTTGATGAGAGTGCCAGTATAGGACATTTGAGATTTCTTTGAGAAAAAAATAGCATGGGTTATGTATGTATGTATTTTAGATCCTCCTGCAAGCAGGAACTCGCGAAGAAGCCTTCTCGACTTAGCAATGCCGCAAGCTCACTGAAGTCAGTCTCTAACATTCATATTTAACATCCATGATTATGAATTGTCAATTGTCGAAAACTCTGTAAATGGACGACATACATTAATCTTGGAGTGACTCGAACTTCCGCGAATATTCACGGTTGATTTTTTTTTGTAGTACATTCACCACCTATATTTTTCTATTCCAGCTACAAACCTTCACTTTATTTCCTTTCACTTTCACTGTATTCACTTACTTTCTCAAATGGGTACCTCTGAGGCAAATTACAAGTCTCACTCTTCAAGTTTTCGGGAGATTATCCCAGCACTTGAGGATGTCTAAATAAGATGACAGATGTCAGAAGATGGAAGCATTGATCAAAACCGGTTCTTTCGACTATGATTAGATACTGTTCAAGTCATAGATTAATATTACATATTATAGATATATCACTTTTCATTTACAAGCGACATCACAGAATACATTTTGTAAGTGACTGTTATTCTTTCATGTCACTAAAATACTTCGAAAAAACGTAATATTTGCGACATCAACGGCTGTATTTGAAAATCACATAATTATTAACCAGGCAGTCAAACTTTTCTTTGATTAGATGATTCATTGCCACTGTCTTAAAATTGAAGCCCTTTATTTCTTTGCCATTTCTCCGACATGTCACTGCATATAACCGTACTTGTTCTTCAGATATTAGACATTTTGTTATCTTTTAGTCCACCTGTAAACATTATTGATCGAAATCAATTTAAATTTGTTAACAAACAAGATCTCTCTAAAAATGATTGAAAGTTTCATTTTAATATTGTTATGCTGAAGTAGTACTGCTAAACATCGAGGGCGAAAACAAAAAATGGCATAGAAATAATTAGAATAATTAGATAGAGCTCCCCCATATAACTCATCTCCCTGTCAACTTGATATAAACCATTATCCTTAGCTGTAGCCAATAACAGTTTTCATAACCCTTTGACCCTTCATACAATTTTTGGTATGCAAAAAGGTACATGGGAGAAGCAGTGTAGAAATTGTTAGTAAAAGTATTGCATTATAAAGTTGGGCGTCAACAAAGTATATTGGAAGGCGTAGAAAGAACGAAAGAATAAATTGCTGTTTAAAGGCAAAACGCTTGTATTAAGTATTATTTGGATGGGTTACTAAGATCCAATTGTATATCTTTAACTTTTATATATATTTTTTTAATATTGGTGTGATTGCAGATGCTTACACGCACTACGATACCTCGTGAATGGTTGTTTTAGAATTCCCATTTCTGCTGTAAATATTTGCGTGTGCCCTCGAAAGGGCTCTATGGTCTATGAAAGGAGACATTCAAAAACGGGTGCAGTTATATCCTCTAAAAGCCCACAGGGACGTCAAAAACAGGTATTAGAAAGCTCAGAGAACCTTTTTTAATATTATTAGAGATTGAAACAGCTGCGGCGCGTCAATACATTAAGGTTCTATAAGAAACATTTCACCTGATCAATACCCTGAATCGTTTCCCTATTCTACTGATGTCTGCAAAATATTCAGTTCCACGAGGAACATCATATCAATCAGAAAACTTTCTATTTGTATTATTTCAAATATGTCACAGCATGGCATGGCAAGTGCCGTCAATTATTTCATTCCGAACAAATAAAGTGTAGTTAAACTTAAACATCGCCCTCATTTTCAAGAGGAAATAACATGTTCATTTCTCCCTACTAATCCTATAATACTACCCAAGCTTCTATCACCCATTTTTTTCAGACTTTCATTTTCAATCTTAAAAAAAAAAAAATTAATAATGTCTCAGCGTTACTTAGTTTGACAATACATTATTATTTTAATGAGTCAAGCCTTCCAGAGCTACTACTTTTTTACAACATTCTTACATTCAAAGTCGTAGAGCTAGTTGAATTAGCCATCTCATTTCTTACAATATCACTTTCTACCCCAACATCAACTCTCAAGAAGAGCTGCTTCCTCACAATGACGGTCACATTTGATATGTTCCCGTGTGAAGCGCAAGGAATATCCAACTATTTATTGGGGCGGCTCCAGAAAGGTAAGAGATGATTAAGGCCCATTTGTAGTTGAAAGCATTCTAAGGCATTTTTAAACTATGAACTATGTCTAAGCGCAATAATGCTAATAACTAGTTTTATATGTTGATGTAAGGTTAAAAGTGAGAGAAGAGGTGACTGTTTACCTCCACCTATGAATCAGAATACTTTACTTCTGTAATAACGATATCCTTATACGGTTGACATCGAGATTAAACTTGAGCAAGTTCTTGATTCGCTTGTGGTGGTTGTTTTACAGATTGGGATTGTTTTTGGTTCTGCTGACCTTTGGTCCGTGTCCGTTTCCTTTGCACGTAAAAAGAACAGTTCGTGATTCGCAAGTAAGCTCATCGAGGTCATATCTCTTATCCCAAGATCATGAATGCTTTAATGAGAAAATAAAACAAAAGACATACCATTAATAGGTCGATATGCAGTAACATAATTAAAGTTCTTCAAATGAAACACAACTAGATCGCTGTATGTATCAGTCCGAAGTGCCTCACCCGTTGTACCCTGCTGTATTTGTGACGCAGTAACCGAAGGGTTTGGTGAACCTGTAGGCTGACCGGCCTTCTGTTTTAGAAAAAATAATTGAATGGATGGCTTATGTGAATATGGAGATGTATGTGGTCGTGACTGTGCGTATCATGAATAACACTTTATTACAACAACTTGAGAACTAGCAACTGTTTCTCTTCTTCTGATTACACATGTGTTGGTCGACTGTTGGCTACCTAGATGTATACCCTCATATAGTATTACAGTCATTTTATATATAGGTCTCTTTTACTATCTTTCACTGGACGAAACACAGTGAGTAAAGGTTTAAAACCGTGCCCACTTGAAATTGTTGCATTCCTGTATTTGTGTAATAATCTATCACGGTGTTGTAGTCTGGTTTTTTTCCGGAAGATCCTCGCACGGAATTTTGAAATTTAGAATGCCAAGCACCATAAGTTTACCTTACTTAATACCGTAACTATTCCAGTAAAAACTATAGATGTTTTGGTTAAGCAAAAAGTGAAGTGCTACTGTGGATACCAGCTTTTTCCGAGTGATCTTAGATGTTTCATATTAAGTGCTATATGGCGGATATCAGATGAGACTTGCGGCGAGTAACCTGTACATCTTACCAATTAAATGCTCTTGTTAATTATAAATTCCATAAAATGAGCAGTGTTTAAAGTACCATACGAGTGTCTCGAGGGTAGTTCATGCGGGTTCTAAAAAGTGCTCGATGAGATAAGAACCTAGAGGCAAGGGTACGGTTGATATGAAAAGACCAAATTGGAACCTCAGTAAGTACCAGGTGAGCTTGACTACTGATAAAAGATGTGTATAACTGAAGGAACTCTGGTCATACTTTGGGAAGTTTATATTAGGTGATCCTGCTTTATACAGAATATTTGTAAACAACGTGCCAGCCGCATACTGATCATCTACAAAAAAAATAGTTGTCCGTGACAGGAAAAATTATTTAGACTTTTGCACAATGCGGTACATCAAAATTTGTGCAAAAATGGTTCGGTAGTGCCGTTTGGCCGTGACGTTTTGTATCCCGCATGGCGGGTCACAAAAAAAGCACAAAATGGTGTAAAGATGAAGTTTTCAAATAAGTTTAACTAATTTAAACACCACTATGATACAATTATTCTAAATTGACAAATACCAAGCAATATATCTAGACCGCCAATACGCTACATAAATTAGAATTTAAAAGACAAATACCGCAACGTTACATCCAGAACCGTTGAAAGCAATGTGATGATATCAAAACCCAAATAACTTATGATGACTAACTAAAGCTACAAAAACAATATTGTTAAGACTTCCTTGAGAAAACTGTTACCGTATACGTGCTTTATGCGGACCAACGGTCAACAGAACTAAAAACAATCCCAGTCTGTAAAACAACAACTGAAACCCACAAACACAAATCTCTCACTAACGCAGCGTTCAACGTGACGCGAAAAGGACACGGACCCAAAGGCCAACAGAAGCAAAACAAATAAAACACTACAAACCGGCCCCAAAAAGCCAACCCCAAACCAGAAACAGAAAAAATAAAAACCAACCTATATTATGTAACGACCACACAACCCCCACACCTACCAACTTTTACTCACTTCAAATTTCATCCTGTGAACGCCGTCCCGATGGTAGACGACAGGCTTGCGCCAGCGTCTACGTAAGGCAGAGTCGGGAAGCCGTGCATGGTCCGCCTCCATGCGCAACCTGTCACTTTGCACGAGGGGGACAACATCCTCTGCCCTTCAGACGTCCCCATCGAAAACAAAGGACACTCCAGCAAAAGGTGTTGCATAGTCTCGATTGCTTTACAGCCCACACGGAGACAAATCCCATCACCTAATCGCCCCTGACTAGGCGAAAATGGTTAGTGATGAGGACCCCATGTGCAATCCTCCACGCCAAGTCCCGGAGACGGCTATCTAGTGACTTACAACACACAGACCGCCACACATCTGGAGAGATGGCGGTTTGGCAATCCGACGGGCACACAGGGGCGAGCATTGAACGAAACAATGGTGGGTATAACACAGAGGGGGCCTTGTTCAGCAGAACATGTGGCCCACCCTCGTCTTTGATTCAACGAAGTGAGTCACCAGTCTGAGTATAGACCCCAGAAGGGCGTGTCGCCTTTGGCCGGTCATTGGAAAAGGATCCGGGCCAGTGACGGCGAAAAAGAAACCCACCACAGAACCTAACAAAAAAGGCAAAAACACCTTTCGAGAGGAGAAAGCGCAGTTAGCGAATACGAAGTACCTCTAAAACAAGACTTCACAGTATCTCAAACACCAACAGGAAAAGATCCACAACCTCTACCTCTTAAACACCTTCAATATATCTAGAACCAATAATCGGCCTTTGGCTACGATCATGTGTAGTACCTGTACCCTTTTTAGAGTCTCGATGAAAGAGAACTGGGGTTGAGAACGCATCAGTCGTTCGGTAGTTTGGTTTTCGTGCTTTTTACGTGACCCGCTTTGCGGGATACAAAACGTCACGGCCAAACGGCACTACCGAACCATCCCATTCTGACAAACGAAACTTAGGTCAAGCGAGCCAATAAAACATACGTCCGCCGACCTGCAGAGACAAAACGCCCAACCCCCCACTCAAACATTAATAAACCCACAAAAGGACGACCCGTACGCAGCGAAACGAAAACCCCTCCCCAGCACACCACCGTCCGAAAAAGGCAGCCCCAGATAAACGGCGAAAATCGCCTTCAATTTGAAGGCGAATGTCAGAATTCACCACCTCCAGGACTGCCTGCCAACTGACAAATTTCCCCCTAAAAACCACATTACATCTATTCCGCCAAACATGTTTTTTCACAATACATCAAACAAAAATAATGCGGTGCAACACAGCAACCGAACAAACTGGAGGGTCTACCCCATATAAAATAAAGCCCTGTCCTACCGACCATGAACGGTCTCCCGTAACACGGTCGGTCCAGGTCTGGAACCACTCCCATAAGTTTACTACAAAGCAACAATGCCAAAAAACATGAGCGGTACTCTCTCAGCTGTCACAGCCGGTCCTTGGGCACAGTCCATCACCCAATCGCCAATGATTTTCGTGCCTATGTACTTTCTTGGGTGACTTTTCTTAAAAAGTACCAATAAATAAAGAAACTTAATATCAAAAAATCAGAGAGCGCTCAAAAGGATATGTACAGAACCGAGAGAAGAAGTATTAGCACATTTGGAATCGTTAAGAATACACAGACTACAGTCTATCCTTCGAAAAGATTAATAATTTGATATATCTTACAAGTTATTGTCTAGCCAGACGAAACCAACAAACGTCTCTTAAAGCAAAATATGATCACAAACGCTGAAATGATTATATATAATAAAAATATTGAAACTCCAACAATTTTCTATAGAGCCTACTCGAATACTCAAAATGATATTTCAAGAACCATGGAAACATTTACAAACTCTTAACTATAATATAGGAAAATAAGGCCACAATTAATAAAAACAAAAACATTCGTAATCGTCAAGTGTAAGTATTCTACCATTTGGATCTGTTTTTAATGGAATATTTATATTAAATGATATAATTTGCCTTGTGTAATTATCTTGCCATGTGATATACTTAATTTCGAAATGTTGGTTTCCATTAATAATCATTAAACAGTTGAATAATGTCGTTCAGCACAGTTGCATTTTATATTATTTACATTCGATTAAATAAATATAACTTCAGGTGACTATTGGTTTTTACTTTGTCTCTTGTAATTAATGTGACCTTATAGAGTTGTCCAGAATGTAATCGATTATCGTTATGTATCAAACGTAGTTTTATGACCTGGTTTATTCAGACTTACTATAGAAAGAAATTCAAGAATGGTTAGACGATAAACTCCACCTTTTTCATTGAAATACCGGGTAGGACAAATTTCTTTTCATTTCTGTCAAAGATTACAAAACTCAAAATCGTTTACAGCATACTTGAAGGCCGATATGAAAGTATAATTATAGAGTTAAAGTGTTTGGCCTACAATATGTATGACTATCTGAACCGTTCGCCTGGTGTATATTTTAAACATGCATGGTCTTCACTTGACATTCTGTAGTTTGGTGCTTAATATTCATTTCCTTGTTTTTTGTGACAGCATAGCAATTGACATTTCAGTAAGGTATTATTAAGAAACTTCTCGGAAAAATTAAGCGTTGTATTACAATTGCCATATTACAATTATTAATTTGTAAAAGAATAGAAATACCCACACAATGCCAGTTGCGTAAGAATAGAAACATTGTTCAAATCAGCATTATGAAATCTCATGAAGAGGTGTTTTCGATAAACGAATATGACACAGAATGACTTTAAACTTTCACTTACCTAGGTAACAATAGACTATTGTAACTGAGTAGATTTTTACTTTCCCCTCTGTTAATAAATGATCGACATTGTTTTTTTTCTCTCTATCTCTCATATTAAAGTTAATAGTACACTCACATGTCAATGACTGGGTGGAATACATGACATTGACGTTCGTTAACATGTGTGTACTTAGTCTAAAGTGCTTCTTCTCTTCAAGCAGATCTCAAGTCCTATAAAATGACATCAGAGAGAAGTCTTCAATACACCCAAGATTCAATCAAAATAAGTATGTGAACAATATTCAGAGGCTTTATTAACGCATGTTTCTCACTGATCAAAGATACTAACAAAATTCAAACATACACGTATCATTTGATACGGGTTCACTTTTTATACGTAAAATCTACCTTTGGTCAATGTTTCATCTGGTATAACAGTCTACGGGAATCTTACATATGAAATGCTATAAGGCAAGACACGATTCACTTTACAATGAATATGTTGAACATCCTATTGCCAACGTTCACAAGGTAATAGTCACATCCAATATACTTCGAGAGAGGCGTAGTGATGACTGCTGCTCAACGTAATATGTACTCAAACAGCTTAATATTATTATTATTATTCAATTTATATGATTGTATACTCGTGGACCCTAATACATCCGGCAACAATAAAGAAGATGTGCACTGTAGTGTTTTTCCTTAACGAGGATTGCCACTCAATTCACTTCAACATATATGCAACTGTTTTTAAGCGGTTCGTTAACTCTCCGCAGACATTCTGCAATGTCACTTTCCAGTTAAAAGTTTAGGATTGAAAAACCCAAATTCTATATGTACAAAGGACAATCTCCGTTTTTATTACTCTGCTTTGGTATTAGTAACTATTGAATCCATGATCCATCAGAAAATGGTACGAAAGATATGTCACCGTTAAGGTACATGCTCGGTGACGTTCAACTCTAATCGTAGTACTAAATAATATTTATATATAAGTCAAATATCCCACACTCCAAATATCTCACAACCAAAAACAATATTTCATCTGAAAGTCGGTTCATCTTGACAAAAAAAATCCATTCAGTGCCCTCAGGAAAATACATTATCAGGAACATTTCGACGAATTATACCAGATTACAAACATCTCCAACTGCATTTACACGGTATGTTAACTACCTCAGATTAATGTTGCAATGTCGCGTTCCTGTACAATGTTTAGGGCTGGAAAACCTCCGTGTGAGTATCTACTTGAAATAAATAGCGATTGAATCCATATCTGAAAAAGCATCCCATCGTACAAAAACGTACGGACAGATATGTCTCCGGTGTGACACAGCTCGGTAACATTCCACTCAAATCTAAGTACATCTATATGATCTTTATATGAAGAAGAAAACTTCGAATAAGAACAGGTTGACCTGATAATTGATCCATCTGCACTATAAAAATTACAATCAGTTCCCTTTGGAAAACGACACTAGCAGGAACATTACGAGGAATAATATAGAAAATGTAAAATCACTACATTGAACGATTTCGTCTTAATATATATTCAACTGTCTTTAAGCTGTGCGTTAACGATGTTTGCCGCTAGCTTTTTTTTACAATGACCCGTCCTGTTAAAAGATTAGGATTGAACTACCCAAATTCGATTAATTCTAATCTAAGTACTATATAATATTAAAATGGAAAGAAAAGCTCATCTCCTACAACCAAAGGACAAACTGTTGATTTGATAGTTGGTCCTCCTTGACAATACAATGTCGTTAGCAGGAAAAAAAAAATCTAAACCAGAAAATGGAAAATCTTTTCATTATGAAATCTTAGTTTAATTAGGATTGAAACAAATCATGAACTTACGATGGATAATCTGTATGTGATTATTCTACTTGGAATGTTTAACGCTTGAATCTATGATACATATCCACAACCAGCTGATTGTACGCAATATTACGGCCAAATTTGTCTCCGCTGTGAGTCGTCCCCATGAGTTTGAACACTTATCAAAGTACTATATAATATTTTTACGAAAAGGAAATATTTGTAAAGGCATCCTATAATACACAGAAAACACAGATACACAATCAGCATGCGGAAAGTTTCGCTAGCAGGAGCATTACGAAGAGGAAGACAGGAAAGGTAAACCATCCATATTGATAGATTTCAGTTCGATGAATCATCAAATGTGTTCATGTTGTGCGTTAGTAACAGAGAATGAAATATTTTGTCTCATTTCCTACATGAAAACAAATCATGAACGTTTGACTGATATTCTCAGTGTGAATATCTACTTGGAATAAATATCGATTGAAGTTATCATCCAGATCGAAAGGAACATTTCATTGTACACGAAAGAACAAACAGATATGTAACCGGTCTGTAATTATCTCGGTGATTTTCAAATATAATCAAAGTACTATATAATATTTATGGCAAATCTACATTAAGGCAAATTCTAGTTCAATCTATCTTTGACTCCTTTATACGATACAAATTATTGTTGCAGTGCTGCGTTCCTGTTTAAGGTTTTGGATTGGAAAAAAAATAATATCATGACATTACAGTTGTTGATATCCTTGTGAGTATATACTTGAACAAAATAGAGATTTTATCCAGTATCCATATAGAAAAGTGTATTCCATTGTATATGTATGTAAGGACGGTTCAATTCTTGTCTGACTTTTGTGAAGAAGAACATCAGAGAAGAGTAATGTCCTACAATCGAATAAGAAAAGGTTGAACTGAAAGCTGGTAAATCTTGCCAATAAAAATATAAATCAGGAAAAGCAGCAACATGACGGAGAATGAAACAGAAAAAAAGGTAATAGGTCACTACATTTGCAAGAATTTACTTCGAAATATATTATTTCACATTTAAGCTGCGAGTTACAGCCGTTCCTGCAGACGACTTACTTTGCAATGTCGCGTTCCAGTTAAAGGTTATGAATGAAAATACCAAATACAATGAATAATCTACTTTCGTGTCTCCGATTGTACGCAACACTAAGGTCAGATTTGTATCCGGAAGTAGTCATTCCCATGAGTTTCAACACTAATCCATTGCAAGTTCTATCAAATATTTTTTTATGAAAAGGAAATATTTGAAACGGCGGAGTGACATATACAACCAAACAACATATTGTTGATATAAAGTAAAGCCATTGACAACAAGTCAAATCAATTTGCGGAAAATGTCTCTAGCATGGAAGTTTGGTATATAATCTCCCCTCCAAATCGCATAAAGCATCGTCGGATTGTAGGATTGCAAATGTTCGATTGATAATCTCAGTGTAAGTATCTACTTGAATCTATGATCCATAGCGGAAAGAGCATCCTATTATAGACAGAAGGCGGGCAGATATGTTCTGGTCTGGGATATACCGGTGGAGTTCAACTCTGTTTTATATAATACTATATAATATTTATACGAAAAGGAAATATATAGAAAGACCAAGCTGTGCAACGGAAAGACAATCGAATAACAATATTTAGATCCGACAGTTGTTCCATCTTGACAATAGAAAATTACAATCATTATTCTTGGAAAAATAACGCATTTACACGACAATTTCGAGGAATAAAATAGAAAATTTTAATTCCGCGCTGTCAGTATATTGCTTTCTAGTTGAAATTTTGGGATTGAAAAAACGAACATTTATGGAAGAACGACGGATAATCTAATGAAGCCCCCCCCCCACCCACATCTCCCACCACTCCCCCAAACTGAGTAACGGATTGCCCAAGAACAAGAAAAATTACGAATTATTTAACCACTATTATTGGATACATACGTAACAACTTTTGGGTGAAGTAGTTTCCCAACTTTGAGACCAGGTCAAAATTTTCGATTTTAAAATTGAAATTAAATTTTACCAATCCAACCATATTGTTAATAGATGTTAACATTTGATGTCATCGTTGAGTTATTGATGTGTTAATTATATTCAATTCAGACAACTGCTTTAAGCACAGATATTTATTTTATCGCATTTTATTTATAAGATATTATATTTAAAAGATAGTAATGCTATATTTAATAGAATGTAATGAAATAGTTGATGGCCTATCAACCGAAAGGTTAAATTTAGCGAAAATGACCCAAATTAGGAATTGGAAGAAGTATGTTTTTATATATTTCGTTCATGGAAAAGTACGATACTTTCTTTCTCTGCATAGGTGTCTAAGTTTTCAAACACATTTGGTTCCAGTAGGAAACTCTGTCTACACATTTCATATTTATTCTGGATAATCAACGCCAAAATAAATAAAATAGCAATTTACCATTTATTCCTATTTTAAAGGTTAAAAACGATACGTAGACACAAGGCCTTCTATGAATGAAATTTTGTGTAGTTTCATTCACAGTTGAACTATATTTCTGTCGATCTATAACGTATTACTTTGCTTACCTGTAGAAATATACGATGCTTATCACAGACAGGACGAGTACTACAGCAATTACGATCATCACCAACCTCATTATGTTGTTCGTGTCTGTAGAGATGACATTAAAATATACAAATATGTTAATATCAGCAACCATATTACGTAAGTGGATTAAATTCACGGCAAATGGGTGAATGTTCTTCGACATGAAAAAATTGTTTCATAAATAATATTTGTTTGTGAAGTATATTTACTATCTTAATAAAATGTGATAAACTAGATTGCTTTGCTTAGCTCTCAATGCAGTCTCAATTCAAGGTTTCGTCAAACTGATTTTTTTTTTCATTTTGCAGTTAGTAGATATGTATCATCCAGTTTACTTAAATGTTGTGTAAACTCCGCTAACCTATTTACATGGAAAAGGGCTCACATGATGATATTGATTATTATAGGGTTATGCTTCTTACAAATCGTATATCTGCAGACAAAAATGCTCCATTTTCCGACCCCTGGCTCATTCATCATGGACGCCGACAACGTAATATGAACCATTGAATAATCAATTGATAAATTGTTACTCTCATAATCCGTTGAAATAAAACTCCACACGTTTCTAAAGAAACTTTACTTTACTCCCGCACACATTCACATATATTAAATGGCGAATTTCACACCACCTCACATCAGATGTTACCCTGTGTACCAATCGCCCCCCCCCCCCCTCCCACCCACCAAATAGAAATGTCGGAATTCATATTCCGTTTGCCCTTAAGTACGTCGTTCAATGTGTGATCTATGTGGTTATCGACTCTCTCCTGCAATTAGCATGATTGCTGAACTTTGGGGCGCCCCAGTTACTGTTAATTAAAAAAGCGATCTATCCCGAAACGCTAACTAAGTTTTTCTGAAGAATAAAAGAAGTAATTTGCCAATGCAGAATAACCACAAACCAAGTAAATGTTGAAATGTTGTTTACCCACAACGCTCTTCCTTGGACAAACGAATGCGATCGATTTTAGGCAAAGTACCAGATCGTCATTTATAACTAATTGATATGAAACTAAAATCACGTGACCAAGTTTTTGGGTTTTGGTTTTGTGTTTGTTTCAATAAGTTTTGAAATGCTTTAATTTGTGTTAGAATTGTTTAAGAATTTTTAAACCAACTCTTCTAAACTAGAAAGCAATATTCCGCGAAAAAATTACATTTCTTTATGGTTATGCTGTTTAGATCAGAGTGGAACTGGTCATGAGGCAGATGACTTCAGCAATAACAATGGGCGGTAGTTTGGGTAGGTAGTTTGCTTGCTGTATGGAAAGGAGGGTCATGTTTTTCGCGCCTGCCCCTTGTCATATATAGCATGGCGAAAACGCGAGGAGCAGCAAGCAATGGGACCTGCTCTGCTTCAATTTACAAAGGTGGAGGTTCAGGTGACCCCTGTATGTTTGGTGCCGATGGGTCCCGTGCTGTTACTCGCCCTTCCACAGCCCTTGTGGAAATTCCTGTTGTCACTTACCCCTCCCCGACAATTGCGGATCCCCATATGGAATGGATCGGTTTTATGAGTTTGGGAGCCTAACCTGAAGGTCGGCATCAAGTAGGGGAACGAACCCGCGTGAAACGGTTGGAGTCATCGTCATAGTCAAATGTGAGGGTGTTAGTATTTCAATATTGTAAGTATATTGATGTTGACTACGTTTGCTTTCAGGAAACTGCATACGGTACTTGAAGATAATGCCGATTATGTACCTATGGTTGGGTGGTGGCCTTCGTGCTTCCTTTAAATTTGCCTACGGCCTCATTCTGTGGTGCGATCGTTTTGATTCCTCCACGTCTGAGTGGCCGTATCATCAGGGTTGAGACCGATCACCGAGGTCGCTTAGTATGCGTACTGTTAAAATACCCATAAGGAAACATTACCTTACGTTCTTATCCGAAAGAGGACTTTTTGACACTATGCCATCTTTTACCTGGCAGTGTACCTTGTGTCGTGGTGGGAGATTTTAATTGGGAGGTCGATACAAGAGTTGATACGCTTAATTGCTCGCAATTTTTAATTGCACCTTGTGTCGTCGTCTGAGAGTTTAATTGGGAGGCCGATACAAGAGTTGATAAGGTTAATCACTCACAATGTTCAAGTTTGCCTACATTTCCTTGTCGGTTGGATAGTTTCATATCGTATCGTCGTTTGGTAAATGCTTTGAGGTGTCTTAACCTTAGAGGTCATAAATTATCTTGGGTAAGACCAAATGGGTCTGATGCTTACAGGGGTTTCTAATTGTGACATTATAAGTTGCCCGTATTCCGATAATGATGCTGTGGTAGCTAAGTTTATTCTTCCATCTTCCCCGTGGGAAGGGATTGTGAAAAGTTTATTGTCATATCTTAGGGGAAAGACATGGATTAGAATACAGGTACATGGGATGTTGTACCTTGAAGCAGGCATTTATGTCTTTAACAGGCTGGTGGGAAGATGTCAAGTTGCGCATCATTCGATATGCTGTGGAGTACTGTGTAGCCAAAGCTCGTCGTCGTAGAGAAGATTTTTCAAACCTCTGCGCAAGTGTCAAACGTGGGGTTCATTGATGCCGCTATAAAAAAAATACATTAATGCAAAATGCCACGGAGCTCACATATACGCGCGTGGAAGCGGAGGAACAACCATCACTTAGTTTTTACCGAACAGCCTTTTGGCTAAGATCATGTGTAGTATCCGATCCCTTTGTAGGAATGGTGATGCACACCCAACGACGATCACAGTCCCGATGCAAGGGGACTGGGGTTGAGAGCGGATCAGTCGTTCTGTAGTTTGGTTTTCGCGCCCAGGTTCTTTCCCGGGCGACTTTTTCTTAAAAAGTACGTCTTGACAAACGGTCGACCAGCACGCAGCGAAACTGTTAGATGTGCTGCAATGATATAGTGCTTGAGATGACAGTGCCATGGATTTGGTTGCAAGTATTTTGGATTATAAACATCCTACACAAACACTGACATTAAAAAAAAATGTTTTAATATACAGCTTCCTTTAAGTCCATATTATTTCTTACCTATATTTTAATTATTTTGGGAGTAGTACATCCCTTTAAAGCTGTGGTGAATCTTACTTACATCTTCCCTCGTCCATCTCACAACAAACCCCACGAGAGCATTACGTCTTGGCCCTCCTCACAGGAACGTGGAACCATCTGTTAGGTCACCACTTTTTACATTTTACGTCATGAGAATCACCATCAAGCTTATGTATTCTAAAAGGTTATCAAGAGTATCTTCTATATATGCTCATATTTTAAATTCAGCTATGAATCCTGGGATGCCGTCTTTCATTACAAGTTTAGCGTACGCGATGACACCATGACACCATACTAAAAATAATTCTCCAGATTATGCAATTTGTAACATGGGACTACCAACAATTTGCTTAGGTTTTGCTCCCCTAAACTTGCAAATAATAGGTACAACAATGTGAATAAGTAAATTCGCGTCTTGAATGAGTTTCACAACTATGGTGACTCAGGAACAGGACCTCTACGTCTCCCCACTATACCTAAGGTCAGAGAAACTGGAGAAATAAAAACACGCGTAAAAATATTTTATACCAGTTTTACACTTAAGTATGCTACATAAACTGTGTTGTTTTGTCTTGTTTCCTTTAGTATTCGGAAAGTGGGTTAAGATAGTGTCTGCTATCAGTGTTTCTAAAGGTCAGGCGCTTTTCTTTAAGATATATCTTTCCCGTTCAAATAACATTCTTACAATCTTCATAAAATACAAATATGAGTAATGACTTACCTTGATCGGTTCTAGAGATGTTAAATTCACATCTGTCATCGTACTGTGATGTAGTTTGGGACTCAAACGGTTCCTGGGTAGCGATGCATCCGATGGTTGAGTTCTGATCACAAGAAGTAACGTACACTGAAAGCTCTTTAGTTCCGTTATTATCTGTGTAATATTTCTGATAATCACAGCCCTCGGGTTTGATTACTTCCAGATTTATCGGTGGATACCCGTCTGTCATTGAACAAGATAGGACGACGTGGTATGAAGCAGATGGAGATGAGGACGGGCCTTCACAAACAAGAGGTGTAGGAGGCTGGTAGACTGTAAAGAATTTATATATGTAATGAGTGTAAAGAGTATACGGGAGTTATCATCAGTCAATGGTAGACGATAAAGTACAAAAATCGTCTCGTTGAAGGTTGAAGGTTGAACTCAAGGGCATTATCACGAGTAATCCTCCTCAATATTCAACATTAAGTTAAGTAAATATTTATTGACTTTGCAGCGAACATTCCCTATTTTACCTTTATTTTAAAAGAAAGGTTATTGCCACTTAAAGATTACCGACACATATGTTGGGCTAGAAACGAAATATAGCAATATTACGTTAAGTCATAATATTTAAGTGTTGCATTCGTATAACAAAATACACGGACTGAATGTAAAGAAAACTGTCGCTCTCACATGCAATATCAGACTTAACATAACTCCGTGAGCATTCTACCTTAATTAGCTATGAATAATTGACGAATGCTTCCACAATGTTACGTTACATTGTAGACACCTACACCTAAATGCGTGACTAAGATGAATACACTTTCATCTTAAGCATTAAGCAAAAAGTGTTAATAGTAATACTCCCTGAAGAACCTTTCAACCACTCATATATACTCTATATAAAATTCCTGTTTCCATATGAAATCAATGTAATATTTATCGAGTTTTTGAGATGCCACAAAACGAGATTAGAAAGCACTGATGCTATCTTTAATAATTTCGCACAGACTGAGTGCGTATTAGTATATTCAACATTGTGAATTAATCAAGGCGATTCATCATTTGATTTATATGAATGTAGTTCTCGAGGACCCGCGCGCCACTTTAAAGTAGCTATGCCATTTAGGACTTTTTCTTGTGGATAATTTACCATGTTCACCCTATATCTTCACAGATTCGATACATACCAAAACCCACTGAAATAACAACAGTCCAATTTCCTTACAAGAACATGTTGCTTCAACTAAGCCACTACACCATTCTTTAAAGACTATAGGTAGTGCCCTCGTTATATCAATTCTTGCTAACTTTTCATTGGCTCTTATGTCAAAAGCCTATGTGAATCATGCAATGGTGCCGTCTTCCATGTAATATAACTAGCACATGTTCTAATGTAGTTATATTCGCCACTGCATGCAGTGCAAAGTTTTTTTAAATAACATTATGAAGACTATTTATCAACACAGCAAGACTTCCCTGCATCACTGTACTAAAGTACATGTGTGTTTGTACGATAGCGTTGAAAGTTCACAAATATGAACCAGGCAAAGACAGGTACATCAGGAGGCAAGGAAACACTTTGAAAGAGCTAAAACTCATATTGGATTAAATTGTGTACTTTAACGATAACAGGATACTAGCAGTTACAAAAGTACATTGCTTTCTTTGGTGCGATTTAGTATTCGGAAATTGCTCGTCTGAAACATTTTCGAAGGGGTGGGGTATTGTTTGTTAGGCGATGACTTTAAGAATGATGAATAGACAAGTTTTTTCTTTCAAAGCATTTGCGTACACGGTTAGTAATAAATGACAAAAGACTTACCTGGATTACTTTTAGAGATGTTAAATTCACATCTGTCCGAATACTGCGGTGTGGAAAGGAACGCCATCGTTTCCTGGGTAGCGATGCATCCAACAGTTGAGTTCTCATCACAAGACGTTATGTCAACAGAAAGCTCTTGAATACCGTTTTCATCCGTGTAATGTTTTTGAAAATCACAGCCATAGGGCTCAATCATTTCCAGATTTATCGGTGGAAACCCGTTTGTTATTGAACACGATATAGATACGTGGTAGGAGCCAGATGGGGACGAGGAGGGTCCTTGACAAACAAGAGGTGTAGGAGGCTGGTAGACTGTAAAGAGATTATAGGTGTGATGAGAGTAAAGTGTATACGGAGAGTTATCATCAGTCAATGACAGATGATAAGTACCAGCATCCTGTCGTTGAAGGTTTAAGATAGAGAAAGAGAAATCAACCTTAGTAACTTCAGGCCAGTAGAAGTAGGATAGATCTTCCTCGATATATTCTACTTTTACTTGAAATAAATATCGATTGACTGTCTGATTCTGCCTTCTTTGTATACCGTTGTAGAAGTAAGTCCCTTTAGAGGGAACGTCTCCATTAGTACGTCCGGTAAAGTTCATCGCTACTCGTAAACCATATATATATCTACTATATATATCCACTTTAATATGATCTGTGTTAACAGCAATATCCGGGAACGAGAAGTCACAAGCTAGCATAGCGTAACATTCCTTTGAATTTACTGTTTGTCCTTCTGTGCAGTGATATTTACAACCGATTACGTTACAAGTATATAATACCAAGAAAATGATAAGATGAAAGAACTTTGAAACAATGAGACCATCCATTTTTTAATAACTAACGACTTTTAAAGTTGTCCAACGTCGCAGGCGTGCGTTTGTGCCTACGTGTATTTGCAAACTCTTATGAGAGATAGAAAGTGATCAGTGTTACAGTGCGCATGCGTTAATTTGCTTTCAACTGTGCATGACTGGAAAATATATTTCCGACATGACAACATGCATGCACGAGTGCGTTTCGAAGTTTAAACATCGCTTTGTTTTTCTATTTAACTTGAGCAGTTATATTAGCTAAGAAGTATGCTAATGATTTTAATATCACATTGTTACTTAATGACAAACATATTTGTTGAAGGGTGAGTGTGTGTGTGTATGAATCGTTTGTTGTCCTTTTGTGTTCTCGTTATTGATTTAATGCTTTTACGTGGCTTTTGAAACAGTACCCTACAGTAACATCAAATCAAGTTTTAGTATGTGACGAGTGTAATTACTATACTTTCTTACTGAGTCAGACCGAGAAAAACAGAGAATGAGAATGCAACGCGGAGCTTGAAATGAAGCACTGAAAGAGCATAAGCATATACATTATCTTTAACATTTTAAAATGATACATTCATGAAACGGAATGACTGTACCTGAAAGTGATGACGCTCTCACGTGAAACATTGAACAAAACTGAATTCGTGATCATTCTAATTTGATTGCTCTGGTGACCATACGGGTGAATTCAAAATGTGATGCAACAGTGTAGATAACAACACATCATTAATTGACGTCTAAAATAGCATCTTCCATATGAGGTATTAACACAAAATCCGGATTTACTATTCTGTTTTTCTTTTGTTGGCTTGATATTTCACATCCAGGTGAAGTAATATATTCATAGATCTCGATCATCCGCATCGAATTACTTTGTGTTACTTGATCATAGTTTAAATACAACAGGCTCGTGGATTCATATGGCAGGAAGATTAGTAAAACGCACTTACAAATGGTGAGACCTTTATTTACTTTCCATTGTTTTATGGTAGAATCCTTCACCCTTACATATTGAATAATTTATGGAATATAATTAATCGCATTGTTCATTATGCACACCTCAATAACGAGAGTCCAAGCCGGCTTAGAACTCAATTCGTTTTCAAAGAATATGGGAAAACTTCGTCAAGGAACTGAACATCAGTCTCCATTTCGATGGTACTGTAACCCACCTTACCTAATAACCATCAATTTTTAATGGTAGTTCTATAATGTGGAAATATATTCAAATTCACTTCAGACGAAAAGACACATGATGTCATCCTTGTTATTTAAACTTTTTTTTCCCCGAACAGATAATCACTTGGATATTTCTGTCCGGGTTTTTTTTCGATCAAAGTAACTTCTTACATCAATGCATGAAAAGAATTTTAAAGTTTACATTAATGTTTTGCAGATGTTTCAACGATTTTGGTTACTCTGAACATGTGTCTCTAGCACTCGATGGTTAGTCATACATAACTGGGTATGAGTAGATAAATGTTAGGTAGAGCTTACCAAATAGACGGTATGTGTGTTGTAATACAGTTGGGCCGACAGTCCAGTCGCTGTTTGTAATCTTTATGTCAACTTGATAAGTTCCAGTATCGTCTAGTTGGATATTTATGATTGAGAAATAAAAGTTATAAAAGCACTCCCCATGGTCACAATAAAGGTATTCAAATTGAAATAGATAGCGATCATAAGTATGATCCTCATCCCACCAGAACAATCTAGAGTAAAGCAACGGAGTACGTTATCATCGGTAGTCAGCTCGGTAAAGTTCAAATCTAATCTAAGTATATATATATATATGTAATTGAAAAGGAAATATTTGGAAACGATAAGTTACAGCCTACTACCACATAACAGTTTGTTGAATTTACTGTAGGTCCATCATTGACAGTGATAATCACAATCAATATCTTCGGAAAATGACAAAGTGATAAGAAAAATTAAAAAACAATGTAAAACAGGTACAAATCCCATATCGATAGATCGCGGTATTGTGACAGTACACAGTAAATATGTTGAATTTATTGCAACACTTCGCGCATCTGTCTGTAAAGCGAGGAGCGCTGTTGATGAATCAAAACAAGGAGTTGTTCCTAAGTAAAACCCGTGCATGCGCACTTGTTTGTGTTTCATTTGAATAATATATGTGCTGATTCAAAATGAAAATGACCAGGCTGACAATGATTTTTTCCTTTATGGCTACGTGACAATAAAAATTAATTTAACTTTCGAGAGATGGAAGTCTGCTGATGTCCGTAGTGTTTTCATAACCTTTCAACTTGTAATCGTAATGGATGCAAAGCAGTTAAAAACGCTCGGATGATTTTATTTATACATGCAAGTCAAACATGTATTGAATTCCCTGCGTCTGCATTTTCTGTAAGAAATTATGATGAGTTAAGCGTTTAAAGTATGCAATTGATTGTCGAGTTTCGTTAATTTTACATAGTTACTATCTAACTTAACCAGATTTACCACTGAATGAGTTGTCTTTGCGGCTAAAATGAGGAATCCTTTGACACAAGTTTTTATATTTCAACAACTTTATATCGTACCGATTATTATACTGAAAATAAGATCATTGTAACTAATCAAGGTGAGACATCCCTCTTTAGCAAACATTGTACTATTTTTACAGTCGTACATAGTAGGCAACGCAGGTAATTGTTGCAATCCATTATAATATTTTAGAGAGAATATTTCAAATGTTGTTTCTTCCTTTCCAATGTTTCCATGATGGTTTAACAATATTATCATGTATATGATACATAAAACAAACCATTTGGTTGCCTAGCTTTTCTTCTAAAATTCAATGCTCCGGTCGAATGATCCAACAACGATGTGGAGTGCATCCTGAGCAGAGAGAGGTGAAGTGCGGAAAGCTACTCGTCCAGGGGATAGGTTGTATGTCCCATGCAGCCCCTGCCTCCCGTCCCGCCAACCCAGAACACTTTTCAATGAATTTGATGACTATTAAAAATAAAAGCCGAAACAACCCTTTGAATATCACGTGGTTTGAAGTGGAGATCTCGTTCATGACAATAGTCCATTATTAATCAATCACGACTTTGTTTCGTCATTTCAGATGTTACAATTTAAAACAGTAAGCTTCTATTTTATTTCTTGATTTGTGTTAAATGCGTTTCATTTTGAAATCCTATAAAACGATTAATCTAGAGTGTTATTATCAATTGATTAATATTCTATAAGGATAACATGTTCAGATCCTTTGACTTATTCAATTACCTTTCTTCATTCAGGTGTGTAACAGGGGACCTGTGCATGACTCATTGTATACAACTTCCCTGCCGATTCTCATGGCTTTATCATGTAAAACTGGTTAAGGTGGGTACCAAATAATCAGATAAAACTGATGTGTTATAATTTTATGACCAGTTGCTACTGAGAAGGACACACAATCCTATGCATATGTGGATTGACTGGACTAACCACTCAGGTTTCGCCAGGTTTCAGTTTATACTGACGGCTGTCTCTTACTCAAAGTACAAACTGATATTTCGGGGGCGGAATAACCACTGTTGAGATTTGCAATTCCCGGGTTCGGACGGGCTTCCGAGGGAGTTTACCGAAACTTTTGGGCCGTCTTCGAAGACGCCTTTTGCCGACTGTTAAACCAGAGTCAACGTCTGGGTATGATAACTTTGCTGTCCAAGTCTGGGGACCCCTTGGAATCTCGTAACAAGCGCCCGATTATCTTGTTAAATGTGGATACAAGTAGCTGGATAAGGCTTTGTGCAACCGCCTTGCAATGGCTATGCCGCATCTTGTGGGTGATCTCCAGACTTGTGCAGTCAAGGGTCATTGCATCCAGCAGAACTTTTGGATGATGCGCGACTTTGTTATTGAGCTTGATCTGCCATGTGCATTGGTCTCTCCTGACCAGCCGAAGGCCTTTGACATGGTGGATCGCGGTTTTTTAATGAATGTATTGGAGACGTTTCAGTTGCACCCACGTTTTTGTAAATGGATTTCTGTTTTGTATCAGGAAAGTTTCAGTTCTTTGATCGTTCATGATCAATCTCCGAGTTATATGTCTGATTTGGTGAAACGCTACACTCCAGCTAAGGCATTACGGTCCCAAAGTCATCTTTCTCTTGTTATTCCTCGAACTAACAAAGTCACATATGGAGATTGTTCTTTCAGTGCAGCAGGTCCTAAACTCTGGAATTATCTTCCTCATCACTTGGAAAATGTCACATCTATTGACACTTTTAAAAAGCATTTAACAACTTTTCTTTTTAGGCTTGAATATGGGCATTAATCATATTCGTTGTTTTATTCTCATTACTGTGCCCATTTTTATGTATATTTATCTTTTTATGTTCTTTGTGGTTTTTAACCCTGTCTTATATCATTTTCTTACTTTTACTGCTGCTGTTATTACTTTTAGGTTTTCTTAAGTTTGGTAATTTTATATTCCAGGCATTGATTCTTTTGTACAGTGCTCTTGAGCATGTTTTATTCATGATAACAACACTTTAATATTTTGTATTTATTATATTATATCGTAAATGGGTTTTGTTCAGAGGTTTTTAACTGAGAAAGGAGGGTGCGACTGGGGTGCCCTCTGTCTCCATTATTTTATGTTTTGTTTAGCGAGTTCCTCTGCCGTCTTTTGGAAAGGGACTCGAGACTTGTTCCATTAGTTGTGCCAGGGGGTGCCAAAGGGAAATGCGTTCAATATGCAGATGACGTCACCGTGACGAGATACCGGGGCGAAGTTGAATCCGAACAAGACAAAGGGCCTTCGCCTTGGTAGCTGGAGATACAGAGACTTAACATTCAGTGCATCGTGGTCGGATCAGAATATCAAAATTATTATATATGGTTCGGCTACGATGCACCTTGTCATGTCACCCAGAACGAGAGGGCTGAGGTATTTGTGAGCAGGCTCAAAACCTTTGGCACCCGCTGGCTTTCGATCTTGGGGAAAGTCACCGTTATTAATCGTTTTGTTCCACCCGGGCGCGGTATACCCAGTTCCACGTCGCGTCCTGGTGCGGTTGGAGAGAGAGATATTTTCATTCATTTGGTTGGGTGGTACAGAGCTGGTCAATATGGCTCTAATGTACCAAAACTTGAGAAAGGGGAGGTGGGTAGGAGTGATTCATCTGGGAAGTAAATTGACCTTTTTTTGTTACTTGTTACTTGTTACTTTTTTGTTACTAGCAAATGTTCGTAGCGGGAACTGACCCAGGGTTGCCTTGTTTATATTTTTTACGATTTGGGGGCGGGTTGCACTTGCGTCGATGGGTCCCGGCGCTGTTTAGCAACAGAGAACCACATAGTAGTACTCCGAGCAGGGTGGTGCGTGTCATTTGTTCCGCTCGTTATGAGTTACCCCCTGTTGACCTGTCACGATCGGTCCTCGTTCACAGTTCCTTGCGGGAGAGTGCCTTGAATGCAATATTTACAGGGTCGTCATCCTGCCGAAGTATGGCGTTCAGTGCATTCAAGCCTAAATAGTTGCAGGCTCCGAGATCTAGCTTGGAGAATTGCATTGGCGATTGGGTGATGGACTATGCCCAACTACCGACTGTGACAGCTTATCGAGTAATGCCCATGTTCTTTTGGCATTGCTCTTTTGTTTTAAGCTTGTGGGAGTGGTTTCAGACCTGGACCGACCGTGTAAAGGGAGACCTTTCATGGTCGGTAGGACAGGGCTTTGTTTTAAATGGGGTAGATCCTCCAGTTTGTTCTGTTGCTGTGTTGCACCGTGTTGCTTGTGTCTGTGCTGTTTTGGAGGGAAAAAAAACTTAATTTGGAGGAATAGATGCAATACAGTTTTAAGGGGAAAATTTGCCAATAGGCAGGCAGTCTTGGAGGCGGTCAAGTGTGGAATTCGCCTTTAGATTGAAGGTCATTTTCGCCTTTCTTGGACGCTGGTGCGCTGGGGAGGGGTGTTTTGTTTCGCTGCGTGCTGGTCGTCCTTTTTTTCTAAATGTTAGGGTGGGTGGTTTGTCTCTGCTGGTCGGTGGGCGTGTTTGCTTTTTTGGCTCGCTTTTCCATTTGTCACAGAGGGCTGGTTGAATAGTGCCGTTTGGCAGTGAGGTTTTTGTTCCCGCTTAGCGGGTCACGTGAAAAGCACAGAACAAGCTGGAAACAAAGGGACAATGCAAACAAAAACATGAGCATTACTCTCTAAATTGTCACAGCCTCCAGGTTACGTGCAGCACAACAACTGATCACATTGGTATTCTTCGTCAAAATGCCAAAAACACACACTAATTTTTCGAGGTGTGTACAATTCGCCTGTCCCTTCAGAAACAACATATCTACATTACTGAATATCTATTATTGTATCGTTATTTCAGTGTATTGAGAGGAATATGGTTCGGTATCGATGAACGATCAATTTAACAACTCATTGCAAGTTGGCTTGGTGGTGAATGGGATGGCGTAGCCTACAGTGAAATTACAATCGATTTTCGGCTTGTCGAGACCTGTTTGCTCGGGTCGTTCATATTCTGGTTTGGGTGAACGAAGGGCCTACGAAGTGTGTGTGTGTTGGGGGTGGTTCAGGGGGTGGTGTGTGTAATTGTTAATTACTGATAGTTTAGTTAAAGTACGGGTAGGGTTTGGTATTTAGTGCATTTTAGGCCTTGACGTTCGCGGATCACGTTAACAGCACAGTAAAGTTACCAACAACTATCGGTTCCAAAGTCGTTCATGAGGAATCAATTTGGGATATTGATGATTGAGCATTGTTTTTTTAAGTTCCTGGGATCTGAAAACTATTACAGTGATCCCCTTAATTTACGTACATAATATAGTTTTCTAACTCTTCCTAATCTTTTCTTGTACTTTTTCTGGCTCTTTTTGTAGTTATATTCTTTGATTCTCCTCTCTTATATGTTGTCTCTGGACTTCTACTCTTCATGTTTCCTTTTAACTTTCCCAAAAGCCCTAGTCACCTCAATCAGTTAGCATATTGTGTGATCTACCTTGCGTAATTGTATTCGCCGTCCAATTGTTTTTTAGCGTTTTAACCACCTATACTTTTCTATTCATTTTACGCAACTAGGAACCTTGGCGGTTGAGGGGCTACTGTATTCAGCCACCGTCCCAGACGGTTTGTCTGAGACGCGAAAAACACATTCCATACTTGTCTTACGTTTTCGGGAGATTATCCTAGCACCAAGATGTTACCATGCGATGGAAGCATTGTCAAAGACCTTTATATTCGATTCTTATAGATAAAAAAGCATTGCACGTGCCCTCGATTTTTACACTGTGAACTTTCAAATAAGGTTTATGAAACTGAAATGTCGCCCTCACATTCAAGAGAAAGTTATCTCTTGTTTCTATATGACAACTGTGGTCTTTGAGCTCCTACATGTGAAATGTTGCTTGTATTTTTTAATTAAAGATAGTGTTCACATACCCAAACAAGTACCTTATATATGTGAACGATAAATAACACGCTCTCCTTGCCATTGGCCAATCTTATTATAGTATGTGTATTAAAAGACACTGATTATACACGTTGTTGATTTATATTATTATTATATCTTTTTAAGACCATATAATTGTTTATGGGTAGATGTAATGCACAAATTCTGCGGCATGTTTCACAGTATCTATGGCTTTTGGGCCGGAGGGGTTGGTGAACCGATAAGCTGACCGGCTTTTGTTTTAAAATATGTTGATTGGATAGTGTGGGTGAACGTGGGGATGAATGTCGTCGTGGCTGTGCGTGTCATCCAAAAAAAAAAGAATATAATATTATACAAATTAGAGAACAACTGTTGTTCGTCAAATAACACATTTGTTGGTTGACTGAAGTGCTACGGTGGATGTTTCAAATAAGTGCTAAACGGCGGATATCAGAGGAGACCTTACGGCGAGTAACCTGTACACCTTCCCAATGAGAAGATTTTCTTTGTTATAAATTCAATAAAATGAGTGTTGAAGGTACCACGAGGTTAGTTCATGAGAGGTCCGCGAAGTGCCCGATGAGATAAGATATCAGATGAGTTCTACCGCTGGTAGTTGGGTGATGCTTTTGAAATTTGATCCTGCTTTCCATAACATATCTGTAAATAATGCACCAACCGCATACTGATCATCTGTAAAAGACAAAATAAATAGTAGTCCGTGACTGGAAAATAATTAGACATTTACACAATGTGGTACATCAAGATGGGTATTCAAATTAATTTAACTAAGTTAAACACCATTATGAAACAATGCATATAAATTGACAAATACTAAGCAATCTATCCGATCTATCAGACCGCTAATACGCTACATGAATTAGAATCACAAATACAAAACGATACATCCAAAATCGTTGCAAACAATATGATGAAAACAAAACCCAAATAACTAATTATGAACGCAAACAGTCCTAAAACAAAATAGTGAATTTTACTTGGAAACAGCGTAAGCTAGTCCTCTAAAACACGACATCACATTATCCCAAACACCAATAGGAAAAGTTCCAAAACCTTTTAAACACCTACAATATATCTTGAATCAATAAAAATAAACTAATATCACAAAATCAGAAAGTACTCAAAAGGATATGTACAGAACGAGGAAAGAAGTATTGGCACATCTGGAATCGCAAAGAATATTCATTCTGTCCTACTGAATAATCAATTATTTGAAATCTCTTTGACCTTAATGCCTAGCCTAAAGGTCTCTTAAAGCAAAATATGATCAGAAATGATGATAAAAGAAAAACATTGAACACCAAACGATTGTCTATAAAGTCTAGCACAAACACTAAAAATGATATTCCCAGAACCACAGAGACGTTTACAAACCCTTAACTGTAATATACATAACGTTGGAAAATACTTGTAATTGTCAAATGTAAGTATTCTACCGTAAGGATCGGTTTTTATATCATTAATAAATGCTATCATTTTCTCTTCTCTGATTATCTTGTCATATGATACACTTAATTTTGAAATGGTGGTTGCCATTCATTTTTATTTAACAATTTGAATATTTGTTCAGCATAGTTATAGTTTTGTCTTTTATATTCGATTCAATGATTAAAAAGTCGGGTGAATATTCATTGTTTCTTTTTCGAATATTGTTTGACCTTGTGTAGAATAAATGAAGGAAGTGATATCATTTCTTGATCGAAACAGTTTTGGGTAACTTGTTTTCGTAGGAAAGGTAATATAGACACCTAATCTGCTTCCTGGTTTTACTTTCATAATTCAGAGGATACTCATTTTAAATATATGTAATAAATGTCATGAGAGTAAAAAAAGAGCACTTTTTAGAAAAACATGATGAATTGATGTTTGTCGTCAGGTATGAATATTTTCCAGTTACAGAATCTGAACTGAATGTAGTTGTTTTTATTAACAAATTTATAGATCGTGATTTCTCCAGTCCATTTCGACCGTTTTCTCTTTTTTTTTAAATTCTGTTCTCTATTCTGTAATGACTACATGTCACGGTACATAAACAAACTTTAAATTATAATTATAATTTTAGTTATCCAACCTAATCAACCACATTGTTAATAGAATTTAAATAAATAATGGGATTGAAAAAAAAAATTAAATTTAACTTAAAGAGATGCCTCACGCACAAGTATATATGTCAAAGCATTTATTTAATGGTTTCAAAGATAGTATTACTATCAAATAAATCATTATTTTTTAAATGTGATGTAATAACAGCAACGTTGTTCTTTTTTTGAAGTAGTTGATGACCTATCAAGAGAAGAAGTTATATTTGGCACAAATTAATCAAATTAGGAATTGGATAAAGCATGTCTTCATATATTTTGTTCATGAAAAAACACAATACTTTCTTCCCCCACGTAAGGGTTTAAGTTTTTACATGCATTTAACAGCCACTGCGAAACCCGCAATGGTATAAACTTACTTATTTTATTGTTACTCCTTTCGTAACTACCGAGCTGCTTCCTGGTTTTACTTTCATAATTCAGAGCATACTCATTTTAAATATATTGAAAGTCTTTTTTTCTCATAACTGGCATTGGAAATGTTCACAATCTAAGTTGTGTCTATTACACAAGCAAATCGAAAGTCCATTAAACATGACACTATTTCTTGTGAACCTCTGTTACATCAGAGAGGTGTCTCCAATACACACATAGTTCAATTAAATCAGTTAAACAATACTTTGAAACTTCTTGACGCCTGTTTCTCACTTTCAGCTAACGCAGCTGTTTGGGTTAACCAAAGGTAATAACAAGATCCACGTAAAAAGCACAAGATCCAAACATACACGTATTATTTGATACCACTTTACTGATTATATAAGTATATGATTTTAAATCAGTTTGTGAACAATATTCGGAGGTTTGATTGACGCCTGTTTCTCACTTGCAGCTTACGCAGCCGTTTGGGCTGATCAAAGGCACGAATATGCCAGTGGCGTAGCCGGGGGGGGGGGGACAAGCGAGGATACGTGCCCGGGTTTAGAGGGCGATGTAATGGGAGAATGAGAGTAAAAAAAGAAGCACTTTTTAGAAAAACATGATGAATTGATGTTTGTCGTCAGGCATGAATATTTTCCACTTACAGAATCTGAACTGAATGTAGTTGTTTTTATTAACAAATTTATAGATCGTGATTTCTCCAGTCCATTTCGGCCGTTTTCTCTTTTTTTAAATTCTGTTCTGTATTCTGTAATGACTACATGTCACGGTGCATAAACAAACTTTACATTATAATTATAATTTTACTTATCCAACCTAATCAACCACATTGTTAATAGAATTGAAATAAATAATGGGATTGAAAAAATTAAATTTAACTTAAAGAGATGCCTTAAGCAAAAGTATATATGTTAAAGCACTTATTTAGTGGTTTCAAAAATAGTATTACTATCAAATAAATCTCTTTTTTTTTAAATGTGATGTAATAACATCAACGTTGTTCTTTTTTTGAAGTAGTTGATGACCTATCAAGAGAAGAAGTTATATTTGGCACAAATTAATCAAATTAGGAATTGGATAAAGCATGTCTTCATATATTTTGTTCATGAAAAAACACAATACTTTCTTCCCCCACATAAGGGTTTAAGTTTTTACATGCATTTAACAGCCAATGCGAAACCCGCAATGGTATAAACTTACTTATTTTATTGTTACTCCTTTCGTAACTACCGAGCTGCTTCCTGGTTTTACTTTCATAATTCAGAGCATACTCATTTTAAATATATTGAAAGTCTTTTTTTCTCATAACTGGCATTGGAAATGTTCACAATCTAAGTTGTGTTTATTACACAAGCAAATCGAAAGTCCATTAAACATGACACTATTTCTTGTGAACCTCTGTTACATCAGAGAGGTGTCTCCAATACACCCATAGTTCAATTAAACCAGTAAAACAAAATTTTGAAACTTCTTGACGCCTGTTTCTCACTTTCAGCTAACGCAGCTGTTTGGGTTAACCAAAGGTAATAACAATATCCAAACATACACGTACTATTTGATACCACTTTACTGATTATATAAGTATTAAGTATTATTATATGATTTTAAATCAGTTTGTGAACAATATTCGGAGGTTTGATTGACGCCTGTTTCTCACTTGCACTTTACGCAGCCGTTTGGGCTGATCAAAGGCACGACATACCAGTGGCGTAGCTGGGGGGGGGGGACAAGCGAGGATACATGCCCGGGTTTAGAGGGCGATGTAATGGGAGAATGAGAGTAAAAAAAAGAAGCACTTTTGAGAAAAACATGATGAATTGATGTTAGTCGTCAGGCATGAATATTTTCCACTTACAGAATCTGAACTGAATGTAGTTGTTTTTATTAACAAATTTATAGATTGTGATTTCTCCAGTCCATTTCGACCGTTTTCTCTCTCTTTTTTTAATTCTGTTCTGTATTCTGTAATGACTACATGTCACTGTACATAAACAAACTTTAAATTTTTACTTATTATTTAACTTATCCAACCTAATCAACCACATTGTTAATAGAATTTAAATAAATAATGGGATTGAAAAAAAATTAACTTAAAAAGATGCTTTAAGCACAAGTATATATGTCACAGCACTTATTTAATGGTTTCAAAAATAGTATTACTATCAAATAAATCATTATTTTTTAAATGTGATGTAATAACAGCAGCGTTGTTCTTTTTTTTTTTTGAAGTAGTTGATGATGACCTATCAAGAGAAGAAGTTATATTTGGCACAAATGAATCAAATTAGGAATTGGATAAAGCATGTCTTCATATATTTTGTTCATGAAAAAACACAATACTTTCTTCCCCCGCATAAGGGTTTAAGTTTTTAAATGCATTTAACAGCCACTGCGATACCCGCAATGGTATAAACATTCGCCTTCAGGTTGAAGGCGATTTTCGCCGTTTATCTAGGGCTGCCTTTTTTGGACGGTGGTGTGCTGGGGAAGGGTGTTTTGTTTCGCTGCGTGCTGGTCGTCCTTTTGTAGTTTTTTAATATTTCAGTGGGGGGTTGGGCGTTTTGTCTCTGCAGGTCGGTGAGCGTATGTACTTTTTTTGGCTCGCTTGACCTGAGGTTCGTTTGTAAGAATGGGATGGTTTGGTAGTGCCGTTTGGCCGTGACGTTTTGTATCCCGTATGACGGGTCACGTAAAAAGCACCCGCAGTGGTATAAACTTACTTATTTTATTGTTACTCCTTTCGTAACTACCGAGCTGTCTGGAATGTGTTGAAAAGAATCCCTACAAAGAAAAATCTCTGTTTATCCGAGACAATTGTTAATCACTAAACTTATAAATGAGAGTATCATAAAAATACAGTGTGCTTTGTTTCGTTATTAAACTTTGTTTGACAATGAAAGATTAAAAACAAATCAATTAAGGAAGTGATTTTTTCACGAATCAAAGCAACTATTCATATCGTTAGCCTGTATGTAGGAAAAACAGAAGAGAAAATACACTTCTATGTTTTACTATCACAATTGAAAGCATGGTAAGTTTAAAAAAGTGGCAGTTACATTTTCTCACGAATGACCTTTATAACCATTCTTTACAATAACCTTTTATAGTTTATATTAACTTTGAATTAAATTGTGTAGATTCTTTTCAAATGCTATAATAAATGAATACGTCTATCGATACACAACAATTTGAAGCTCTCTTTTGATTTTGTTTTACCTTAAAGGGTTCAGAATATAGGGTTAACAACATTAATGTGATGATTGTATTCATTGATCGTTATAGCATTAAACTTATATTCGTGACACAAAATACCAGTTATAATGTTAGTGTTAATATTACCCTAATGAATGTTACAGCAATACAATATGCAAATACTGAACTAGAAATTTTCATAAAGAATGTCGCTGTCTTTTTTTTTCTTTAAGATACATTTCACCGTTCAAATAACGTAATGACTTAAAGTAATGACTAACCTTGATCGGTTCTAGAGATGTAGAAAGGGACTCAAACTGTTCCTGGGTACAGATGCGTCCAATGGTTGAGTTCTGATCACAATAAGTAACGTAGACTAAAAGCTCTTTAGTCCGTTATTAATGTGTAATGTTCCCGATAATCACAGCCCTCGCATTAGATTACTTACAGATTTATCGGTGGAAACCCGTCTGTTATTGAACAAGATAGGGCGACGTGTTATAGGATGGAGATGAGGAGAGGCCTTGACAAATAAGAGGTGTAGAAGGCTGGTATAATGTAAAGAGTTGTTAGATGTGATGAGAGTAAAGTGTATACGCGAGTTATCATCAGTCTATGATATATGATAAGTAGAAACACATGAGAGCGTTTTACTGTACTTTAATAATTATCTTGTTAGGAATTCACTGTTTATGCGTACATGGATAGTAAACGTATTTGATACTTGAGTCTGTGAGGGATAAAAACACTGAAATACGAAAATGTTGTGAGGCAAGACAACCTTGACCTTAGAATACTTTTCATATATTTAATGAGACGGAATTGATCTTGTGCGTGATAGTAAGTTGTGGACTGCATGAAAAACGAACAACAACATTACAAGACACCCATGTCTCTTTTGTAAGCCGACGAGGAGTGTGCATAAGTTTAAAACTTTATGCGGTACTATTACCAGCCCTATCGACGGAGAAATTATTCCAACCAGGATGCCAAAAGTATCACTCTCCCACGAAATATAATTTAAAGAGTGCTAAGCAATTTATGACTGCAACCCAATTTACTGGGCCAATAATTTCGGGATTATCCCCAGCCCACTCCTGCCTGTTTATATATATATGTCTTTGGAACTTCCCAAGCACAACTATTAGCGTAACTGGTGATGGACATGAAGTCCAAGTGTCCCTGAGTAGCGACAAAGCCAACTGTTGAATTACCACTACACGAGGTAATATAAATTTTAAACACATTAAATGTTACCTTTAAGTGAATAATAGTGTTTCTCAAATTTCCCTCATTTCAATAACAAGCAACTGGATATATTTGTCTGGTCTGGAACATGTCAGTTCAAAGTCAAAGTTATTATTCTGAAGTAAAGTAAGAGTTTTCATGTCACAGAGGAGAGGTGAAGGAGGATGATAAATTGTAAACATACGGTAAGTATGCTGTAGGAGAGTAGCATGTATAATATTATGATCATAATCGACCAATGGCACTTGGTACGTTCCAGCATCTTCTGGTTGGAGGTTTAGAACTGTAAAACCAAAATCATAAAAATGCAATGAATAATTTTCAAGTGAGTAATTAAAACAAATATTGATTGACTATATGCTCACCATTTGACCATAACAGCTCAGTTTCAGCAAAAGTACGGGTAGATGTCACTCCGATGTGGGCCATCTCAGTGAAGTTCAACTGAAATCGAAGTATATATATATATATTATATATATATATAATTCATATTTATATGAAAAGGAAATATCTCAGAAGGCAAAGTCACATCCTACAACAGAATAAAAACCTGTCAATCTGATAGCTGGTCCATCTTGACAATTAAAATTACAATCGATACACTCAGACAATGACATTTACTGGGGACATTACGACGAATAAAATAAAAAATTGTAAAATCTCCATTTGTAAAGATATCTGATCTTTAACAATGATTATCCTGTACGTTACGAACACCGCTGTCTAAATCTGCAGTGTCGTCTTTAACAATGTTTACGCTGTGCTTTAAAGCGACCGCCGACTAACTTTGCAGTGAAGTCTTCTTTCGATAGAAACCAATAGTAGACAGTATTCTAGAAGAGGTTAAGGATTGTGCGCATGCACGGAAGTGTTAACACAGGAAAATAAAATACTTTGGTCACAGTATTCAGTGAAATAATATAAGTATTTCTCAATTCCTGTTAATCTGCCTTCGGAGTGTTGATTGTAGAAGGCAAAGAACCAATGTTTATTTTTCTCGCTTATCCTTTCAATGCTCAGCTTACCATTTGTTACTCTCAGAGAATGGATGATGATAACAAATGTACGAGTTATCTCTTTCATAGTTTCCATTTGCAAACCATATGACTATATGACAGTAATGTGTTTATATACAGGTAAAAATAAACTAAACGCTGGTTATGCGAAATAATCCTCTGACGCTGTACAAAGCTTTTGCGCCCGGTGCTTGGCTAAGTAACTTTTAAATGTTAAAGAATCGAAATCTCATTGATATTTCAATGAAATACTGCGTGAAATCTTAAAAAAATGAAACGAAAATCGCCTTCAACCTGAAAAGCGAATGTCACACTGACAAGGTTGTGCAGAGATGTCGGTGGTTTTCTTAAAAAACAAACGGATGTGAACTGAATATGACAGAATGTTTCACATAGTGAACGTAGGGCAAGCAATGTCGCTTATTCCACTATTTAAATCTACCATGAGCCCACACTACATCTTCACCCATTCGACATACACCAAAACGGTAACAACAGTCCACTTTTAATTACAAAAATATGCTGCCTCAACTAGGTCACCACGCAAAGGTTATAAGTATTTCCTAATATTTGTCCTAATATTTGTCCTAATACTTGTCATTTAGCCTTTGAAGAAGATCCTGCTAGAATCGAACGTCAGGCCAACTTACTTTTACACATTCTCCCACACAGACTCTCTAGTGGATAAGCAGTTTGCTAACAGTTTTATTTTATTCTAATATTTTCATCATACTATTTTAGGCTCTAAGGTCAAAATCTTATGTGAATCATGCAATTGTGCCGTCTTCCATGGTTATAACATGTTCTAATGTAGCTATATCCGCCACTGTGTGCAGGGTCTCCGTTTCTTAAAATTGAAGACTATTAAACAACATAACAAGGCTTCTTTGTATCACTGTACTTATCAATAAATATCACTTGAAGAAAGTTCACGTGTTTTTGTACGTTAGCGTTGAACGTTTACAAAAATGAACCTGGCAATGACAGGACAGGAATACCAGGAGGCGCCTGTAAAATGGAGCTTGGGATCAAAAACAAGAAGTCCCTTAACCATACCCACCAGCCCACCGACTTCGGAGCAACGTGTGCAAGGAAACACTGAGCTTAAAGTCATTTTGGATTAAAATTGGATACTTCAACATTAACGGGGAATAAGCAGTTAGAAAAGTAAAAGCTTCTGTTGGTGCGATTTAGTATTCAGAAATTGGTCTTGGATAGTTTGTTAAATTTGAACGATTCTTTTCTTCTTGGGGTGGGGGTATATGTTAAGCGATGGCTATACAAATAATGAATAGACACTTTTCTCTTTCATAGCATTTGCGTGAATACTGCGGTGTAGAAAAGAACTCTAGCTGTTCCTGAGTAGCGATGCATCCAACGATTGAGTTCTGATCACAAGACATGACGTTAATAGAAAGCTCTTGAATACCGTTATCATCTGTGTAATGTTTCTGAAAATCACAGCCCTCGGGCTCAATCATTTCCAGATTTATCGGTGGAAACCCGTTTGTTATTGAACAAGATATAGTTACGTGGTAGGAGCCAGATGGGGATGAGGATGGGCCTTGACAAACAAGAGGTGTAGGAGGCTGATAGACTGTAAAGAGATGATAGGTATAATGAGAGAAAAGAGTATACGGGGAGTAAGAATCAGTCAATGACAGATGATAAGTACCAGCATCCTGTCGTTGAAGGTTTAAGATGGAGAAAGAAAAATCAACTTTAGTAACTTCAGGCCAGGAGTAAGACCGATCTTCCTCGATATAGTCTACTTTTACTTGAAATAAATATCGATTGACTGTCTGATTCTGTCTCAATTGTTTACCGTTGTAGGAGTAAATTGGTTTAGAGGGAACATCTCCATTAGTACGTCCGGTAAAGTTCATCGCTACTCGTAAACCATCTATATATATATATATGTTATCTATATATAATTCAATATGATCTTTGTTAACAGCAATATCCGGGAACGAGAAGTCACAGCCTAGCATAGCATAGCATTCCTTTGAATTTACTGTTTGTCCTTCTGTGCAGTGATAGTTACAACCAATTACGTTACAAGTATATAATACCAAGAAGATGGCAAGATGAAAGAACTTTGAAACAATGAAACCATCCATGTTTTAATAACTAACGACTTTTAAAGTTGTCCAACGTCGAAGACGTGCGTTTGTGACCACTTTTATTTGAAAACTATAATGAGAGATAGAAAGTGATCTTTGTTAAAATGCGCATGCGTTAATTTGCTTCCAACTGTGCATGACTGGAAATATATTTCCGACATGACAACATGCATGCACGAGTGTGTTTCGAATTTTAAACATCGCTTTGTTTTTTTCTTAACTTCAGCAGTTATATTAGCTAAGATGTAGGATAATGATTTTAATATAACATTGTTATTTAATGACCCAATATATTTTTTAAGGGTGTGTGTATGAATCGTTTGTTGTCCTTGTTTTCGTTCTTGCTATTTATTTAATGCTTAAACTCGGCTTTTAAAACTGTAGTACCCTCCAGTAACGTTAAATCAAGTTTTAGTACATAACGAATGTCATTACTATACTTTCATACTGAGTTAGACCGAGAAAACAGAGAATGAGAATGCAACGTGGGGCTTGAAATGAAACACTGACAGATATACATTATCTTCATCATTTTAAAATGATACATTCATCGAAAACGGATTGACTGTACCTGGAAGTGATGACGCTCTCACGTGAAACATCTGCCCTGGTGACCTGACGAGTGCATTCAAAATGTGATGCAACAGTGTGTTAACAAAAAATCCGGATTTACTATTCTTTTTCTTTTTTTGCTTTACATTTCACATCGAGGTGAATAAATATTTTCATTGTTCTCGATCATCCGCATCGACTTACTTTTAGTGTTACTTGATCACAGTTTAAACACAACAGGCTCTTGGACTCATATGGCAGGAAGATTATTAAAACGCACTTACAAATGGTGAGACCTTTATTTACCTTCCATTGCTTTTTATGGTAAAATCCTTCACCATTACATATAGAATAATTTATGGAATATAATTAATCGCATTGTTCATTGTGCCGTTATCATGTCATTTATATTAACTATGCACACCTCGTTTTCAAAGAATATGTAAAACTTTGTCAAAGAACTGAACAACAGTCTCAATTTCGATTGTCCTCTAACCCACCTTACCTAATAAATAACCATCCGTATATAATGGCAGTTCTATAATGTGGAAATATATTCAAATTCACTTCAGAAAACGAAAACGAAAAGACACCTGATATGATCCTTGTTAGCGAATAGTTAGAATCATTTCTTATTGAACACTATGTTTTTTTTCCCCAATAGCTAATAACTTGGATATTTCTGTCCCTTTTTTCAATCAAAGTAACTTCTTACATCAACGCATGTAAAGAAATTTAAAATTTACAGTAACGTAGTTTGAGATGTGTCAAAGAGTTTGGTTACTCTGAACATGTGTCTATAACACTCGACGGCTTTTAGTCATACATAACTGAGTATGAGTAGATAAATGTTAGGTAGAGCTTACCAAATAGACGGTATGTGTGTTGCAATACAGTCGGGCCGAAAGTCTTGTCGCTGTTTGTAGTCTGTATGTCAACTTGATAAGTTCCAGCATCGTCTAGTTGGATATTTAGGATTGAGAAATTAAAGTAATAAAAGCAATTCCCATGGCCACAATCAAGATATTCGGTTTGGAATAGATAACGATCATAAGTATGATCTTCATACTCCCAGAATATTCCAGAGAAAAGAAAGGGAGCTCGAAGAACATTACCATCGGTAGCCAGCTCGGTGAAGTTCAAATATAATTTAAATATATATAGATATATATATGTGTGTGAAAATGAAATATTTGGAAACGATAAGTCACAACCTTCAACCATATAACAGTCTGTTGAATTTACTGTAGGTCCATCTTGACAGTGATTATCACAATCAATATCTGCGGAATATGAAAAAGTGAACAGAAAAATGAAAAAACAATGTAAAACAGGTGCAAATCCCATATCGCGGTATTGTGACAATTATTCACAGTAAATTTGATGCATTTATTGCAATACTTCGCGCGTCTGTTTGTAAAGCGAGGAGCGCTGTTAATGAATCAAAACAAGGAGTCGTTCTTAAGGACACCCGTACATGCGCACATGTGTGTGTTTTCAAAATGAAAATGACCAGGCTGACAATGAATTTTTTTCTTTATGGCTACGTGACAATAACAAATAATTTACTTGTAGTTTCGAGAGAAGGAAGTCTGCTGATGTCTGTAGTGACATCATAACCTTTTAACTGGTAATTTTAATGGATACAAAGCACTTGTAATCGCTTGGATGATTTTATTTTATATATGCAAGTCAAACATGTATTGAATTCCCTCTGTCTGCTTTGCTTGTTTTGTAAGAAAGCATGCGTTAAGCTATTAAAGTATGCAATTGATTGTCGAGTCTCGTGAATTTTACATAATTACTATCTTACTTAACCAGATTCACCACTGAATTGTTATATGTATCTATTAAAGACAGAAAACATATCTTTAAGGCTTAAATGAGGAATCCTTTGACGCAAGTTTTTATATTTCAACAACTAGATAATTGTAAGTAATCAAGGTGAGACACCCTCATAGACTTTAGCTAAAAATGTCCTTTTTAAAAGTCGTACATAGTAGGTAACGCAGGTAATTGTAGCCATCTATTGTAATATTTTAGAGAGAATATTTCAAATGTTGTTTCTTCCTTTCCACAGTTTCCAAGATGGTTTAACAATATTAACATGGTTATATATGAAACTTAAAACCGACCATTTGGTTGCCTAGCTTTTCTTCTACAATTCAATGCTCCGGCCGAATGCTCCAACAACGATGTGGAGTGCATCCTGAGCAGAGAGAAGTGAAGTGCGGGCTACTCGTCCAGGGGGTAGGTTGTATGTCCCATGCAGCCCCTGCCACCCGTCCCGCCAACCCAGAAGACTTTTCAATGAATTTGATGACTATTAAAAATAATAGCCGTACAACCCTATGGATATCACGTGGTTTGAATTGGAGATTTCATTCATGACAATAGTCCATTATTAATTAATTACGATTTGTTACGTCATTTCAGATATTTACAATTTAAAACAGTAAGCTTCTATATTATTTCTTGATTTGTGTTAAATGCGTTTCATTTTGAAATCCTATAAAACGATTAATCCAGAGTGCTATTATCAATTGGTTTATATTCTATAAGGATTACATGTTCAGATCCTTTGACTTATTCAATTACCTTTCTTCATTCAGGTGTGTAACAGGGGACCTGTGTATTACTCATTGTATACAACGTCCCTGTCGATTCTCATGGCTTTATCATGTAAAACTGGTTAAGGTGGGTACCAAATAATCAGATAAAACTGATGTGTTATAAATTATGACCGGTTGCTACTGAGAAGGACACACAATCCTATGCATATGTGGATTGACTGGACTAACCACTCAGGTTTCAGTTTATACTGACTGCTGTCTCTTACTCAAAGTACAAACTGATATTTCGGGGGGGGGGGGCGGAATAACCACTGTTGATATTTGCAATTCCTCGGGTTCGGACGGGCTTCCGAGGGAGTTCTACCGAACCTTTTGGGCTATAATTGGACCCGATATCAGAGCCGTCTTCGAAGACGCCTTCCAAAACGGACTGTTAAACCAGAGTCAACGTCTGGGTATGATTACTTTGCTTTCCAAGTCTGGGACCCCTTAGATCCTCGTAACAAGCGCCCGATTAACTTGTTAAATGTGGATTACAAGTAGCTGGATAAGGCTTTGTGCAACCGCCTTGCACTGGCTATGCCGCATCTTGTGGGTGATCTCCAGACTTGTGCAGTGAAGGGTCATTGCATCCAGCAGAACTTTTGGATGATGCGCGACTTTGTTATTGAGCGTGATCTGCCTTGTGCATTGGTCTCTCTTGACCAGCCGAAGGCCTTTGACATGGTGGGTCGCGGTTTTTTAATGAATGTATTGGAGACGTTTCAGTTGCACCCACATTTTTTTAAATGGATTTCTTTTTTTGTATCAGGAAAGTTTCAGTTCTTTGATCGTTCATGATCAATCTCCGAGTTATAATCTGGTGAAACGCTACACTCCAGCTAGGGCATTACGGTCCCAAAGTCATCTTTCTCTTGTTATTCCTCGAACTAACAAAGTCACATATCGAGATCGTTCTTTCAGTGCAGCAGGTCCTAAACTCTAGAATTCTCCTCCTCATCACTTGGAAAATGTCACATCTATTGACACTTTTAAAAAGCATTTAAAAACTTTTCTTTTTAGGCTTGAGTATGGGCATTAATCTTATTCGTTGTTTTATTCTCATTACTGTGCCCATTTTTATGTATATTTATCTTTTTATGTTCTTTATTGTGCTTTTTAACCCTGTCTTATATCATTTTCTTATTTTTACTGCTGTTGTTATTACTTTTAGGTTTTCTTAAGTTTGGTAATTTTATATTCCAAGCATTGGTTCTTTTGTACAGTGCTCTTGAGCATGTTTTATTTCATGATAACAGCACTTTAATATTTGGTATATATTATATTATATCGTAAATGGGTTTTTTTCAGAGGTTTTTAACTTCGAGAGGGTGCGACAGGGGTGCCCTCTGTCTCCATTATTTTATGTTTTGTTTAAAGAGTCCCTCTCCCGTCTCTTGGAAAGGGACTCTGGACTTGTTCCATTCGTTGTGCCAGGGGGTGCCAAAGTGAAATGCGTTCAATATGCAGATGACGTCACGTGTGTTGTTTCGAGTCTGGGCTCCTTTCGTGCCCTCTCGCAGGATTAATCTATCTTTGAGAGAGCTACCGGGGCGAAGTTGAATCCGAACAAGACAAAGGGCCTTCGCCTTGGTAGCTGGAGATACAGAGACTTACCATTCAGTGCATCGTGGTCGGATCAGAATATCACAATTATTATACATGGTTCGGCTACGATGCACCTTGTCATGTCACCTAGAACGAGAGGGCTGAGGTATTTGAGAGCAGGCTCAAAACCTTTGGCACCCGCTGGCTTTCGATCTTGGGGAAAGTCACCGTTATTAATCGTTTTGTTTCACCCATCTTGTGGTACCCGGGCGCGGTGTAGCCAATTCCACGTCGCGTCCTGGTGCGGTTGGAGAGAGCGATATTTTCATTCATTTGGTTGGGTGGTACAGAGCTTGTCAAAAGAATCTAATGTACCAAAAACTTGAGAAAGGGGAGGGGGTAAAAGTGGTTCATCTGGGAAGTAAATTGACTTTTTTTTTGTTATTTAAGCAAATGTTTGTAGCGGGAACTGACCCAGGGTTGCCTTGTTTATATTTTGTTACGATTTGGGGGCGGGTTGCACTTGCGTCGATGGGTCCCGGCGCTGTTTAGCAACAGAGAACCACATAGTAGTACTCCGAGCAGAGTGGTGCGTGTCATTTGTTCCGCTTTTTATTAGTTACCTCTGTTGACCTGTCACGATCGGCCCTCGTTCACAGTTCCTTGCGGGAAAGTGCCTTGAATGCGTTATTTGTACAGGGACGTCATCCTTCCGAAGTATGGCGTTCAGTGCATTCAAGCCTAAATAGTTGCAGGCTCCGAGATCTAGCTTGGAGAATTGCACACGGTGCCATTGGTTACCAATCTGACCAATCTGAAAAGGTATCATTGGCTATTGGGTGATGGACTGTGCCCAACTACCGACTGTGACAGCTTTTGGCATTGTTCCTTTGTTTTTAGCTTGTGGGAGTGGTTTCAGACCTGGACCGACCGTGTAAAGAGAGACCGTTCATGGTCGGTAGGACAGGGCTTTGTTTTATATGGGGTAGATCCTCCAGTTTGTTCTGTTGCTGTGTTGCACCGTGTTGTTTGTGTCTGTGCTGTTTTGGAGGAAAATAAACTTATTTGGAGGAATAGATGCAATACAGTTTTAAGGGGAAAATTTGCCAGTAGGCAGGCAGTCCTGGAGGCGGTCAAGTGTGGCATTCGCCTTCAGATTGAAGGTAATTTTCGCATTTTTTGGACGCTGGTGTGCTGGGGAGGTGTGTTTTGTTTCGCTGCGTGCTGGTCGTCCTTTTGGGTTTTTTGTTTAAATGTCAGGGTGGGTGGTTGGTCTCTGCTGGTCGGTGGGCGTGTTTGCTTTTTTGGCTCGCTTTTTTATTTGTCAGAGAGGGCTGGTTGGATAGTGCCGTTTGGCCGTGACGTTTTTGTTCCCGCAGAGCGGGTCACGTGAAAAGCACAGAACAAGCTGGAAACAAAGGAACAATGCCAACAAAAACATGAGCAATACTCTCTAAGTTGTCACTGCCTTCAGGTTACGTGCAGCACAACAACTGATCACGTTGGTATTCTTCGTCAAAATGCCAATGCATAGAATAACTTTTCATCTAGGCAAACACATACTAATTTTTCGAGGTGTGTACAATTCGCCTGTCCCTTCAGAAACAACATATCTCCATTACTGAATATCTATTATCGTATCGTTATTTCATTGTATTGAGAGGAATATGGTTCGGTATCGATGAACGATCAATTTAACATTCGGTTTGTCGGCTTGTCGAGACCTGTTTCCTCGGGTCGTTGGTATTCTGGTTTGGGTGAATGAAGGACCTACGGACGGGCCGACCGTTTTTACTTTAGTAGATGTTTCGTGTTCAGTTCGGGTGTGTGTGTTTTTTATTTGAGGGAAAGGGTCCGTTCAGGTGGGTGGTATGTGTGTAATTGTTAATTGCTGATAGTTTAGTTAAAGTATGGGTAGGGTTTAGTGCATTTTAGGCCGTGACGTTCGTGGATCACGTTAACAGCACATTAAAGTTACCAACAACTATCGGTTCCAAACCACTAGGTGAACCATATTACGCTCGTTCATGAGGAATAAATTAATTACGTACATAATATAGTTTTCTATTATTTTCTAACTCTTCCTAATCTTTTCTTGTTCTGTTCCTCTTGTACTTTTTCTGGCTCTCTATAGCCTGGTTTGCATGGCTGTAGGTGATAGGTAGGGTGGACGGGGCGAGGTCATATTTGCATTCAAAGAATTGTTGTGTCTTCTTTCTCTTTTTTTTCAGTTATCTTCTTTGATTCTCCTCTCTTATATGCTCTCTCTGGACTTCTACTCAACATGTTTCCTTTAACTTTCTTAGCAGCCTTAGTCACCTCAATCAATTAGCATATTGTTTGATCTACCTTGCATAACTGTATTCATTGTCTTTATCTATTCGCCGTTCAATTGTTTTTACTCTTTTACCAACAATACTTTTCTATTCACTTTACGCAACTTAGAACCTTGGCGGTTGTGGGACAAGTGTATTCAGCCACCGTTCCAGACGATATGTCTGAGACCCGAAAAACACATTCCATACTTGTCTTACGTTTTCGGGAGATTATCCTAGCACCAAGATGTTACCATGCGATGGAAGCATTGCCAAAGACCTTATAGATTAAAAGTATTGCAAGTGCCCTCGATGTTTACATTGTGAACTTATTAAAATAAGGTATATGAAACTGAAATGTCTCCCTCACTAAATGACAAACTGGTCTTTGAGCTCCTACATTTGAAATGCTGCTTGTATTTTGTCATTACCATAACGTCATTTCGGCTATTCTTTCAAAGTTAATTAAAGATAGTCTTCACGTACCCAAAATAAAATTGAATAAAAATGAATAAAATTATATTTATTTAAATGAATAGATTATTACGTATATTGTTTTAATATGGTGTAAATGTGTGAGACAAAATACAGTTAGTAGAACCTTAGCCAACATTGCCAAGTGAATTATTTGTATTCATTTCCAATGAATGTAAGCGTCATTAGGCTTGGGAAAGAAGCGCGCCATTAATTTTGACTTCTGTGTAATTTTAATAGAGACATAGAAAATAGATAAAGATGATTAGGACGTAACGGAGACTCACGTTTGAAGAATATAATATCAGCGTAACTAGGGGATGGCCGTTTGGCCGGATGGGTTGGTGAGCCTGTTTGCGGACCGGCCTTTGTTTTAGAAAATTAGTTGATTGGAAAGTGTGTGTTAACGTGGGAATGTATGTCGTTGTGGCTGTGCGTGTCATGTAAAAAAAAAGAACATATAGTTCTCTAATTTGTATAACAACTGTTTCTCTTCATACAACCTCATATAGAAGTAGTGTCATTATATTTATTACCCTCTTTTACTCTAGTTCAATGGACGAAATAAATTGCGTAACATTGTGAAGAAACGTTCTTATTTTTTGCTTTTTACGAAAACTTTACCAAAATTGCTGTGTATTTCAGATCAATGAAATCATAAGTAACAAAAACAAGCAAAATGCTTGATATTTGTGTTTTAATCTGTCACGGTTTTGTAGTCTGACTTATTTCCAGAAGATCCTCTCACTGAATTTTGAAGTTTATCTTATCTGCCAACGACCGAAAGTTAACCTTCTTTAAAATAGATTCTTAATACCGTAGCTATACCAGGTGAAACTAAGCGTTTTGGTTAATAAAAAGTGAAATGCTACGATGGATACCAACTTTTTCGGAGTGATCTTAGATGTTCGAAATAAGTTCTATACGGCGGATATCAGATGACACTTGTACCTAGTGTGCTTTTTACGTGCTAAGAAAACGGACACGGACCAAAGGTCAACAAAAACAATCCCAGTCTGCAAAACAACAACTGAAACCCATCAATCTCTCACTAACGCAGCGTTTAACGTGCCGCGAAAAGGACACGGACCCAAAGGCCAACAGAAGCAAAAGAAATAAAACACTACAAACCGGCCCCCAAAAGCCAACCCCAAACCACAAACAGTAACCTAGTAACCTGTTCACCTTACCAATGAGAAGATTTTCTTTATTATAAATTCAATAAAATGAGAAATGTTGAAGGTACCAGGGGTTAGTTCATGAGGGGTACGTGAAGTGCCACGAAGAGATAAGAATCTAGAGGCAACGGTGATACGGAGAGTACCAAATTGGAACCTCAATAAGTAACATGTGAGCACCAAACTGATATAGGAGGAATAGGTGTAATATAGTTTTTAGAGGAAAATTTACCAGTTGGCAGGCAGTCCGACATTCGCCTTCAGGTTGAAGGCGATAATCGACGTTTATCTGGGGCTGGGGAGGGGTGTTTCGATTCGCTTCGTGCTGGTCGTCCTTTTGTGGTCTTTTAAATGTTTGAAAGGGTGGTTGGGGTTTTTGTCTCTGCAGGTCGGTGGGCGAATTTCCTTTTTTGCTCGCTTGACTCGTTTGTCAGAATGGGATGGTTGGGTAGTGCCGTTTGGCCGTGACGTTTTGGATCCCGCAGAGCGGGTCACGTAAAGAGCACCAAACTGATATAACATGAGTTCTACCGATGGTACAGTACTTTGGTCATGCTTTTGAAAGTTCCGGATAGTTGATCCTGTGCCAACCGCATACCGACCATTTGCAAAATACAAAATAAATAGTAGTCCGGGACTAGAAAATTAAGTAGTCCTTTACAAAATGCGGTACATCAATATTGGTGCAACTAATTTATTCATCATTATGAATACAATGCATATGAATTCACACATACCAAGCAATATATACAGACAGCTATGCGCTACATGAAATATGATTTTGAAACACAAACCAAAATGATACATACAAAACCTTTGAAAGCAATGACAAATTCAAAACCCAAATAAGTAATGATAATCGTAAAAAGCGCTATAACATAGTGAAGTTTACTTAGCAGCAATGCAAACCTATACAAAGTCCTCTAACACACGACATCACGTCATCCCAAACACCAATAGGAGGAGATCCAGAAACTGTAATGAAACACCTGCAATATATCCTGAATCAATCAAATTGAAGGAAAAAAACGAATTTATCAAAATCAGAAAGGACTCAAAAGGATATATACAGAACCGAGTAAAGAAGTAATGCCACATCTGAAATTGTAAACAATACTCATTCTGTCGTGCGGAAAGATCATTAATTTAAAAACTCTTTGAACTTAATGGCTAGCCCGACGATACCAAAAACGTCTCTTAAAGCAAAATATGATCAGAAATGATGATGATGGTTTCCTACAAATACTAAAAATGATATTTCCAGAACCATGGGAACATTTACAAGCCTTTAACTATGATATATTATATACACTTTTAATTGTCAATGTCAGTATTCTACTATATGGATGGGTTTTTTAAGGTATGTTATATATGAAATGCTATCATTTTCTCTTCTGTGATTATCTTGTAATGTGATACACTTAATTTGGAATGTTCTTTTCAATTCTTTTACATTTAACAATTTAATTATTTCTTTCTGTAGAGATATAGCTTATGATAGTTTACATTCGATTAAATAATTATAACCTCAAGTGGATATTCATTGTTTCTTATTGAAACATTGTTTAATCTTGTAGAATAAATAAATGTAGTGACTTCATTTTTTGATTGCAACAGTTTTGGGTAATTTAACTTGTTTTCGCAGGAAAGGTAATAAAGAGATATATTCTCCTTCCGGGTTTTACTTTCAGAATTCAGAGCACACTCATTTGAAATACATTGAAAGTATTTTTTTCTCAAGAATCGCTTTGGAAATATTCACAAGTTAACTTGTGTTTATTACAGGGTTAATGGATTAATGCTTTATTACAATTGCAATGATTACTCTGTAAACGAATATAAACATGAAAATAATGACAGTTGCGTATAAATAGAAACTTTGTTTAAATCAGCATATGAACTCTCATAAATAGGTGTTATCGATCAGCGAAGATGACACATAATTACATTAGGTGTCATTAATATTTTCACTTACCCAGGAAATAATATACTATTAACGTTAAAGCAGTTTTAACTTGACTAAAAGCTTTCATGGAGAACATAAGGTTGACGTTCATTAACATGCTTGTACCTGATGTCTTCATCAAGCATATGGAAAGTCCATTAAAAATAACACTATTGCTTGTGAACCTCTGTTACTTCACAGAGGTGTCTACAATACACACATAGTTCAATTAAACCAAAGCCAAATAACAGTAAAAATGATATTCTGAACCTTCATTAACGCCTGTTTCTCACTTTTAGCTAACGCGGCTGTTTGGGCTAACCAACGGTAATAACAAGATCCAAACATACACGTATCATTTGATACCACTTTACTGATTATATAAGTCAAGTATTATCATATGATTTTAAATAAGGATGTGAACACGTATTAATGGATACGTATATATTACCTTTAGTAATGTTTCATCTGGTATAATAGTCTACGGGGACATTAACTAAGGAAATGCTACAAGGCAAGACACGATTAACTTTATAACATTTTGCAATGTATGTTTTGAAAATCCTATTACCAACGTCCACAAGATGATAGTCACATCCACGCCCCTTATCTCATATACTTTGATTCTAGATAGGCGTATTGATGACAGTTCCATGTGTACTCAATATTATAATATTCATTTAAAATGATTGTTTATTAGTGGACCCCAATAGATCCCGCAACAACAAAGGAGTCTTTCCATTATAGAACTTTTCCTTAACTTCATAAAATCAACGATATATATATATATTTCAGTTCAACATATATCCAACTGTTTTTAAGCTGTGCGTTAACGTTCCCGCAGACATATTCTGCAATTTTTACAGTTAAGTGCTTCTGCAGATACGAAGGAAAAGCCCAAGTTTTATTACTCTGCTTGGTATCACGAACTATTGAATCCATGATTCATCAGTAAATTTTCGGGCAGATACGTCACCGATACGATACAATTCGAAGTACTGAATAATATTTGCATGACAGTGAAATCATATGGAAAGAGAAAGTCACATCATCCCACAACCCGAAAACAATCTTTTTATCTGATAGTTGCTTCATCTTGACAAGAAAAATCCATTCAGTGCCTTCGTGAAACGTTATCAGGAACATTTCGAAAAATAAACCAGGAAGACGGGAAGACTCCATATTGAATTATTCCAGTTTACAAATTTCTTGCAATGGCTTTATACGTTGTGCATTCACTACCGTTCCTTTCATATATTATAGTTTCCCATGGTACACAAAAGTACGGACATATATGTTTCGGTGTGACACACCTCGGTGACATTCCACTCATATGTAAGTATATCTATATGATATTTATATGAAGAAGAAATATTAGAGAAGGCAATGTCAAATCATAAAACTTCGAATAAGTTGATCCATCTTCACTATAAAAATAGCAATCAGTTCCTTTTGGAAAACTACGCTAGCAGGAACATTGCGAAGGATAATACAGAAAATGTAAAATCACTGCATTGCAAGATTTCGTCTCAATAAATATTCGACTGTCTTTAAGCTGTGCGTTAACGATATTGCCGCAAGCTCTTTTTACAATGGCCCGTTCCGTCAAAAGATTAGGATTGAACTACCTAACTTCATTTAATTATAATCTAAGTACTATATAATATTAATATAGAAAGCAAAACTCATCTCCTACAATCAACGAACAAACTGTTGAACTGATAGTTGGTCTTCCGTGACAAAAAAATATATAAAAATGTATCTTGGAAATGTCGTTAGCAGTAACAAAACGAAAAATAAACCAGAAAATGGAAAATCTGTTCATTATAAAATCTTAGTTTAATTAAGATTGAAAACAAATCATGAACTTACGATGCATAATCTCCATGTGAATGCTTCTTACGTGACCCGTCCTTTCGGATCAAAAACGTCACGGCCAAACGGCACTACCCAACCAGCCCATTTTTACAAACAAGACTCAAACTCCATGTGAGTATTGTACTTGGAATGCATAACCCTTGAATCTACGAATCACATCCCAAAACAGCTGATTGTACGCAATTTTACGGCCAGATTTGTCTACGGTGTGAGTTGTCGCCATGAATTTGAACACTTATCGAAGTACTATATATTTGTAAAGGCATCCAATAATACACATAAGTACGGACAGATATGACTAAATACTAGTTTATTAAATATACATTTTTGGAGAGCCAGTCTGACATCCTAAAGACAACAATGCTGATTTATAGTTAGGTTTCCGGCAACAAAGTCACAATCAGCATGCGGAACGTTTCTCTAGCAGGAGCATTACGAAGAGGAAGACAGGAAAGGTAAAATATCCATATTGAAAGATTTCATTGCAATGAATCATCAAATGTGTTCATGTTGTGTGTTAGTTTACAGAGAATTAATTCTGTTGTCGATTTTGCCACATTGCTTGATAACAAATTATGAACGTTCGACTCCGTGTGAATATCTACTTGGAATAAATAACGATTGAAGTTATCATCCAGATCGAAAGGAACATTTAATTGTACACAAAAGAACGAACAGATATGTAGCCGCTCTGTGATATCTCGGTGATGTTCAGCTCTAATCTAAGTACTATATAATATTTATATATAAAATATATAGAAAGACCAGGCCACACAATAGAAAGACAGGCGAATAACAATATATTGATCTCATAGTTGATCCATCTTGACATTAATAAAGAAAATCAATATTCTCGAGAAAAAAGTGCATTTTCCTTTTAAAATAGTTTAGAAGGTGTAGGTTTGAAAGAAACAAGAAAACATGATCATAATCACTGTGTGAGTATTCTTCCCTGAGCATATAATCTTTGAATCTTAGATACATCTCCGAGAAACAGCCGATTGTACGCAACACTACGATCAGATTTGTCTCCGGTGTAAGTCATCCCCATGAGTTTCATCACTATATCTAAGTACTATATTTATGAAAACGAAATATTTGTAAAGGGGAAGTGATATCTACAGCCAAACAACATATTATTGATTTTTAGTTGCGTTAATAACAGAGAATTAATTATGTTATCCCGTTTTCTAGTTGCAAGTTTAGGATTGAAAAACAAATCATGGAAGTAAGATAGATAATCTCCGCTTCAAGTCGCATCAAACATCATAACATTGTACTGGCAGCCCCAGATAAACTGCAAAATCACCTTCAACCTGATTATCCTCCGCATAAGGGTACTTTTTAAGAAAAAGTCGCCCAGGAAAGAAACTGGGCACGAAAACCAAACTACCAAACGACTGATACGCTCTCAACCCCAGTCCCCTCGTATCGGGACTGTGACTGTGTGATCATCGTCGGGTGTGCATCACCATTCCCCTCGAAAGGGAACCGAAACCAAACTACACATGATCTTGGCCAAAAGGCCGCATAAGGGTATAACTTTTCAAAAGCATTTGGCAGCCAGTGTGAAACTCACAATGTCATAAACTTTATGATAGACTGAAAATATATGCATTCACATGTTCGGAAAGATAATTCGTCAATCATAGCATAATCATGTAAATTATTCTGGATAATGAACGCCAAAGTACATAAAATAGTATTAATCATCTATTCATGTAAATTAGTGATACACATACACAAGGCATACTTTGAATGTACTTATATGTAATTACAATCATAGTTGAACTATTTTTTACTGTAGATGTATAGCGTTTAACTGTGCTTACCTGTAGACATATACGATGGCTATCAAAAAGACGACGAGTATTACGGCAATTACGATCATCACCAACGTCATTATTTTCTTCGTGTCTGCAGAAATGACAGTAAGATGCACAAATATATTAACATCAGCAACCAAACTACGTAAGTCGATTAACTTCACCGCACTTGGGTGCATGTTCTTGTGAGTTCAACATGACGTACTTTTGTTTATAACATATGTACTAACTTTGTAAAATGTTATACATTTGGAAATTTGGCTTAGATACAAGATTTCGTCGAATTGATTTTTTGCACCAATTAAAAATTACCCAAACGAGGTAGGTTTGCTCGCAGTGTGGAATGGAGGGCTATGTTTTTCGCGCCTGCCCCTCGTCGTATGTAGCAAAGGCGAAACGCGACGAGCAGCCGGCAATGGGATATGCTCTACTTCCAGTTACAAACGGTTTTAGACAGGGTAAACAGGTGGAGGTCCCGGTGCCCACTATGTATCCCTTGTTGATACTGATCCCTTAACGAACCCAGCAGATCACCCTACTGTCACTCGCTTCCCGTAACCTCTCCGACAGACGATTCCACCAGTCTGTCGAACAGTGACTCGGTCTCTTTGAAATCGTGTCCTGGTTTGATGAGGTCGGGAGCCCTCTCTAAAGAGGTCGACTTCATGTGATTCCGTTGAGGAATTATGTAACAGAACCCGCGTAAAATGGTTGGAGTCCATTTATTGTCAAATTTTTACTTCATTTGGTCTGGTAAAACAGAACTTTTTAAAGGGGTGGTTTTATATCAGACTTTCGTCACTGGGGATTCGGGTGTGGTATATTTGCCCAGCAAACAGCAAACTATCAACTAAGGCAACTGTTCGTAGCAGTAGAAAATGAAGGTTTGCCATATTCGTGTTTTTGCAGATTTTGGGGTGGCTTGCATGTGCGTCGTTGGGTTCCAAATATGTTACGGAACTCGGAACCACAACGTAGTACGCCATCTGATGTTATTGTTAGCATTATTGAAACATTGCGTTACCAATAGCCTTCTGTGGATTTGTCTCGGCCTTCTTATATTTAGAAGATCATATTAGAACAAGCTGTTTGACCGAGCTGTTCGCACAGAATCGTCATCCGACCGATGTATGGCGATCTGTACATTCTAGGTTACATAATACAAGGCTTTTTCGGACATTATTACTGGTGACCGATCATGGTCAGTAAGGCAGAGTTTTGTATTTTACTGGATTGATCAGTTGCTGATAGTTTAGTTACTGTGTGTAGGGTTTGGTGACGTTTTGGATTCCGCTTAGCGCATTACTTAAAAGCATCGGCAAACAACAAATCGATGAAAGCTACAACCGACGATGTCTGGTTAAAGAAAATAAAAGACATAAAAATGATTGCATTTTGAGAACCCCTTCAAAGAAAAATCTCTGTTTGTCCGATACAATTGTCAATCACTAAATTGATCATAAAAGGAAGATAAAAACATCGTGTTTTTGTTTCGTTGTTTAACATTGTTTGACCTTGTAGTAATAAGAAACAATCATTGAATGAAGTAATTTCCTCCTCGAATCAAAACAAACTATTCAACTTGTTTGCCTGTATGTAGGAAAAACAGAGATATTAGAAAAGAGAATTACACTTCTGGGTTTTACTTTCACAATGGAAAGCATAACAAGCTCCAAGACGTTGGAATTACATTTCTCACGAATGGCATTAATAAAGATTCTTTAAGAAAAGTAAAGTGGATTAACTTGTGTTTTAATGCTTTTAGAAGTTATGAAAATGAATCCTTTCTAATCGATACACTACACTTTTGAAAACTTTCTTTGGATTTTTGTTGAACCTTACTGTGTTCAATAAGAATATTAATGTGGTGATTGTAATTCATTGATCGATTAGCATTAAACTTACTTACAATTTTACTATTTGTAGGAAAACAGCTATAGCAATAATTTTACTTTATAGTTTTGTTACTATAATATGGTAAAAATTGCTTACTTACTTCAAACGAATGAAAAATCAGCATATAAAACGTCCGCATACCGTCCGAAATAAGTGTTTTAAATAGTACTCCCACTTTTTCAAACAACTTAAGTATTGTTTACACCAAATCACTTTTCCTGAATTTCCCTTCGATTGGAAAGGTAGCTTGTGTGAGCTAGATAAAGGTTTCATTTGATTCTCGTTTTAAGCGGAACTAAACTAATATAACTAAATGAGGTTATTTCTGTTTGTAGAACATCAAAAATCATGGATCTCTCTGTCTAAATCACGTCAAAATAATATTAAACAAAATATGACTTGTTAGGATAAATAAAATTAAACCCTGTCTGCTCTTTTTCTGATGATCCTATGTTAGCTAGATTAACGAGATAGTAGACTAAAATTTTGATGATCTTCCATGCAAGATTAGAGCGTGTTGCATAGTTACATAATGATAAGGTCACATGAGATGTAGTTTCCCAATACTGCAATGCTAAAGAAATTACAAAACATAATATACAGCTTCCTTTAGTCAATGGTTGTGACAAAAGCACCAAACAGTTTAGTCTATGATGTTTCCATATTATTTGTTAACTATATTTTAATTATTTTGGGAGTAGTAGATCCCTTTAAAGCTGTGGTGAATCTTACTTGCATCTTCCCTCGTCCATCTCACAACAAACCCATGAGATCATTACGTATCCCCCCCTCTCAGGAACTGTTAGGTCACAACCACGTTTTTCATTTCACGTCATGAGAATTACCATCAAGCTTTAAGTATTCTAACAGTTTGTCAAGAGTATCTTCTATGCAGGCTCATATTTTAAATCCAACTATGAATCCTAGGATGCCGTCTTTCATTACAATTTTTGGGTACGCAATGACACCATACTGAAAAAAATAATTCTCCAGATTATGCAATTTGTAACATGGGAATACCAATAATTTGCTTCCCCTAAACGTTCACAGTATGTAATACCTATACGTTGTACGTGTTTCTGTAAGTGATGACTAACCTTGATCGGTTCTAGAGATGTTAAATTCACATCTGTCAGTATACTGTGATGTAGAAAGGGACTCCAACGGTTCCTGAGTAGCGATGCATCCAATGGTTGAGTTCTGATTACAAGAAGTAACGTACACTGAAAGCTCTTTAGTTCCGTTATTATCTGTGTAATACTTCTGATAATCACAGCCCTCGGGTTTGATTACTTCCAGATTTATCGGTGGATACCCGTCTGTTATTGAACAAGATAGGACGACGTGGTATGATGCAGGTGGAGATGAGGACGGGCCTTCACAAACAAGAGGTGTAGGAGGCTGGTAGACTGTAAAGAATTTATATATGTAATGAGTGTAAAGAGTATACGGGAGTTATATATTCAACATTAAGTTAGGAAATGTTCGCTGCAAAGTCAATAAATATTACTTATTTTACCTTTATTATACAAGAAAGGTCATGGCCACTTAAAGATTGCCGACACAAATGTGGTGCAAGAAGCAAAATATGGCAGTAATACGTTAAGTCATAATATTTAAGAGGTGCATTCGTGTAACGAAAACTGGCGACGCTCTCACATGCAATATCAGACTTAACGTAACTCCGTAAGCATTGTACCTTAATTAGCTATGAATAATTGACGAATGCTTCCACAATGTGACGTTACATATTGTAGACACCTACACCTCGTTAAATGCATGACTAAGTTAAATACACTTTCATCTTAAGCATTAAGCAAAAAGTATCTCGGAAGAACCTTTCGAACCCCTCCTATATACTCCATATAGAATGCCTGTTTAAATATGAAATCAATATCATATTTACCGAGTTTGTGAGATGCCACAAAACGAGATTAGAAAACACAGATGCTATCTTTAATAATTGCGCACATACTGAGAGTGTATTACTGTACTTTAATCATTATCTTAATACGAGCTCACTGTTTATGCGTATACCGTATCTGTTGTTGTAAGGCAAGACAAGATTGACATTAAAATACATTACAATGTACAGACTGATAGTTACATCCAACCTCCTTGCTCATGTTAAGCTCACATGAGATGTAGTTCCCTAACACTGCATTGCTAGAGAAACTGTAAGATGTGCTGTAGTGATAGTGCTTGAGATGACAGTGCCATGGATTCAGTTGTAAGTTTTTTGGATTATCAACGTCCTACACAAACACTGACATTAAACAACACATAATATACAGCTTCCTTTAGTCAATAGTTGTGACAAAAGCACCAAACAGTTTAGTTTATGATGTTTCCATATTATTTGTTACCTATATTTTAATTATTTGGGAGTAGTAGATACCTTTAAAGCTGTGGTGAATCTTACTTGCAACTTCCCTCGTCCATCTCACCACAAACCAATGAGATCATTACGTCTTGCCCCCCCCCCACCCCCTCTCCCTCAAAGGAACTGTTAGGTCAAAACCAAGTTTTTCAATTGACGTCACGAGAATTACCATCAAGCTTGAAGTATTCTAAAAGTTTGTCAAGAGTATCTTCTATACAGGCTCATATTTTAAATCCAGCTATGAGTCCCGGGATGCCGTCTTTCATTACAATTTTGAGGTACGCAATGACACCATACTGAAAAAATTTCTCTCCAATTTGTAACATGGGAATACCAACAATTTGCTTAGGTTTATTTCCCCTAAAATTTCACAGTATTTAATATCAACACGTTGTACGTGTTTCTGTACGTTTAGGTTAAACGATTGCAAATAATATGTACAACAAAGTAAGGTTGCATCTTGAATGAGTTTCAAAAATGTAGTGACCTAGGAACAGGACCTCTCCATCTCCCCACTATACCTAAGGTCAGAGAAACTGGAGTGATAAAAACACGCGTACAAATATGTATTAGAGCTTAATACTTTAGTATGTTTCATAAACTGTTGTTTTTATCGTTTTCTTTAGTATTTGGGAAGTGGGTTATGAAACTGTCTGCCAGCAGTGTTCTTACAAGCTTCATAATATACAAATATAATAGAGTAATGACTAACCTTGATCGGTTCTAGAGATGTTAAATTCACATCTGTCAGCGTACTGTGATGTAGAAAGGGACTCCATCGTTTCCTGGGTAGCGATGCATCCAATGGTTGAGTTCTGCTCACAAGAAGTAACGTACACTAAAAGCTCTTTAGTTCCGTTATTATCTGTGTAATATTTCTGATAATCACAGCCCTCAGGCTTGATTACTTCCAGATTTATCGGTGGATACCCGTCTGTTATTGAACAAGATAGGACGACATGGTATGATGCAGATGGAGATGAGGAGGGGCCTTCACAAACAAGAGGTGTAGGAGGCTGGTAAACTGTAAAGAGTATACGGGAGTTATCATTAGTCAATGGTATATGAAAAGTACAAAGATCTTCTCGCTGAAGGTTGAAGGTGAACTCAAGGACAGTACCACGAGTAATCCATTAAGTTAGGTAAATATGTATTGACTTTGCATCGAACATTCCCTATTTTACCTTTATCATACAAGAAAGATCATTGCCACTTAAAAATTAACGACACAAATGTGGGGCTAGAAACAAAATAGAGCGATATTACATTAAGTCATAATATTTAATTGTTGCATTCGTATAATAAAATACACGGACTAAATGTAAAGAAAACTGACGACGCTCTCACATGAAATATCAGACTTAACATCCGTGAGCATTGTACCATATTTACCTATGAATAATTGACGAATGCTTCCACAATGTGACGTTACATTGTAGACACATACACCTAGTTAAATGCATGACTAAGTTAAATACACTTTCATCTTAAGCATTAAGCAAAAAGTATTAATAATAATACTCCAGGAAGAACCGTTAAAACCACTCCAATATACTCTACATAGAATTCGGGTTTCTATATGAAATCAATATAATATTTATCGAGTTTATGAGATACCACAAAACGAAATTAGAAAACACTGATGCTATGTTAAATAATTTCGCACAGAATGAGAGCGTATTACTGTACTTTAATGATTATCTTGTTACGAGTGCTTTTTACGTGACCCGCCATGCGGGATATAAAACGTCACGGCCAAACGGCACTACCGAACCATCCCATTCTGAAAACGAAACTCAGGTCAAGCGAGCCAATAAAACATACGCCCGCCGACCTGCAGAGACAAAACGCCCAACCCCCCCCCCCTCAAACATTCAAAAAAACACAAGGACGACCAGCACGGAGCGAAACGAAAAACCCCTCCCCAGCACACCACCGTCCAAAAAAGGCAGCCCCAGATAAACGGCGAAAATCACCTTCAATCTGAAGGCGAATGTCAGACTTCACCGCCTCCAGGACCGCCCGCCAAGTGGCAAATTTCCCCCTGAAAACCACATCACATCTATTCCGCCAAACATGTTTTTTCACAATAGAGCAAACAAAAATAATGCGATGCAAAACAGCAACCGAACAAACTGGAGGGTCTACCCCATATAAAATAAAGCCCTGCCCTACCGACCATGAACGGTCTCCCGTAACACGGTCGGTCCAGGTCTGGAACCACTCCCATAAGTTTACTACAAAGCAACAATGCCAAAAAACATGAGCGGTACTCTCTAAGCTGTCACAGCCGGTCCTTGGGCACAGTCCATCACCCAATCGCCAATGATATCTTTTTAGGTTGGTCACCAAGGCACCGTGTGCAATTCTCCATGCAAGATCACGGAGCCTGCAACCATTCAGCCTTGAATGCACCGAACGCCATACTTCGGCAGAATGACGTCCCTGGACAAAAATTGCATTCAAGGCCCTATCTCGCAACGAACTGTGAACGAGGGCCGGCTGTGACAGGTCAACAGGGGGCAACTCAATCAGAGCGGAGCAGATGACACGCACCACCCTGTTTGGAGTACTACTATGCGGTTCTCTGTTGCTAAACAGCGCCGGGACCCATCGACGCAGGTGCAAACCGCCCCAAAAACGTACAAAATATGAACAAGGCAACCCTGGGTCAGTTACCGCTACAAACAACTGCTTAAATAACAAAAAGGTCAATTTACTTCCCAGATGAACCACCCCTAACCCACCCTTCTCCAGTTTTTGGTACATTACCGCCCTTTTGACAAGCTCTGTACCACCCGACCAAATAAATGAAAATATCGCTCTCTCCAACCGCACCAGGACGCGATGCGGAATTGGATACACCGCGCCCGGGTACCACAAGATGGGCGAAACAAAACGATTAACTACGGTGACTTTCCCTAGGATCGAAAGCCAGCGGGTGCCAAAGGTTTCGAGCCTGCTCTCAAGCACCTCAGCCCTCTCGTTCCAGGTTACATCACAAGGTGCACCATAGCCGAACCATATACCATTAATTTTGATATTTTGATCCGACCACGATGCACCGAATGGTAAGTCTCTGTATCTCCAGCTACCAAGGCGAAGGCCCTTTGTCTTTTCCGGATTCAACTTCGCCCCGGTAGCTCTCTCAAAGATAGATAAATCCTGCGAGAGGGCACGAAAGGAGCCCAGACTCGAAATAACACACGTGACGTCATCTGCATATTGAACGCACTTCACTTTGGCACCTCCTGGCACAACGAATGGAACAAGTCTTGAGTCCCTTTCCAAAAGACGAGACAGGGACTCGCTAAACAAAACATAAAGTAATGGAGACAGAGGGCACCCCTGGCGCACCCCCCTCTCCACGTTAAAAACCTCCGAACAAAACCCATTTACGATAACAGAACTGAAACTGTCCTGATACAAAACAGAAATCCATTTACGAAAAACCGGGTGCAACTGAAACGTCTCCAATACATTCATTAAAAACCCCCGATCCACCATGTCAAAGGCCTTCTGCTGGTCCAGAGACACCAATGCACATGGCAGATCACGCTCAATAACAAAGTCGGTCAAGTCGCGCATCAACCACAAGTTTTGCTGGATGCAATGACCCTTCACTGCACAAGTCTGGAGATCACCCACAAGATGCGGCATAGCCAGTGCAAGGCGGTTGCACAAAGCCTTAGCCAACAACTGTGGACTACAAGTTGCTGGCTAAGGCTTTGTGCAACCGCCTTGCACTGGCTATGCCGCATCTTGTGGGTGATCTCCAGACTTGTGCAGTGAAGGGTCATTGCATCCAGCAGAACTTGTGGTTGATGCGCGACTTGACCGACTTTGTTATTGAGCGTGATCTGCCATGTGCATTGGTGTCTCTGGACCAGCAGAAGGCCTTTGACATGGTGGATCGCGGTTTTTTAATGAACGTATTGGAGACGTTTCAGTTGCACCCAAATTTTCGTAAATGGATTTCTGTTTTGTATGAAGAAAGTTTCAGTTCTGTTATCGTAAATGGGTTTTGTTCGGAGGTTTTTAACGTAGAGAGGGGGGTGCGCCAGGGGTGCCCTCTGTCTCCATTACTGTATGTTTTGTTTAGCGAGTCCCTCTCTCGTCTTTTGGAAAGGGACTCCAGACTTGTTCCATTCGTTGTGCCAGGGGGTGCCAAAGTGAAATGCGCTCAATATGCAGATGACGTGACATGTGTTGTTTCGAGTCTGGGCTCCTTTCGCGCACTCTCGCAGGATTTATCTATTTTTGAGAGAGCTACCGGGGCGAAGTTGAATCCAGAAAAGACAAAGGGCCTTCGTCTTGGTAGCTGGAGATACAGAGACTTACCATTCGGTGCGTCGTGGTCGGATCACAATATCAAAATTAATGGTATATGGTTCGGCTACGATGCACCTGGTGATGTCACCTGGAGCGAGAGGGCTGAGGTATTTGAGAGCAGGCTCGAAACCTTTGGCACCCGCTGGCTTTCGATCCTAGGGAAAGTCACCGTAGTTAATCGTTTTGTTTCGCCCATCTTGTGGTACCCGGGCGCGGTGTATCCAATTCCGCGTCGCGTCCTGGTGCGGTTGGAGAGAGCGATATTTTCATTTATTTGGTCGGGTGGTACAGAGCTTGTCAAAAGGGCGGTAATGTACCAAAAACTGGAGAAGGGTGGGTTAGGGGTGGTTCATCTGGGAAGTAAGTTAACTTGCTTGTTATTTAAGCAGTTGTTTGTAGCGGTAACTGACCCAGGGTTGCCTTGTTCATATTTTGTACGTTTTTGGGGCGGTTTGCACCTGCGTCGATGGGTCCCGGCGCTGTTTAGCAACAGAGAACCGCATAGTAGTACTCCAAACAGGGCGGTGCGTGTCATTTGCTCCGCTCTGATTGAGTTGCCCCCTGTTGACCTGTCACAGCCGGCCCTCGTTCACAGTTCGTTGCGGGATAGGGCCTTGAATGCAATTTTTGTACAGGGACGTCATCCTGTCGAAGTATGGCGTTCGGTACATTCAAGGCTGAATGGTTGCAGGCTCCGTGACCTTGCATGGAGAATTGCACACGGTGCCTTGGTGACCAATCTGAAAAGGTATCACTGGCGATTGGGTGATGGACTGTGCCCGAGGACCGGCTGTGACAGCTTAGAGAGTACTGCCCATGTTTTTTGGCATTGCCCCTTTGTTTTGAACTTGTGGGAGTGGTTTCAGTCCTGGACCGACCGTTTAACGGGAGACCGTTCCTGGTCGGTAGGACAGGGTTTTGTTTTGTATGGATTAGATCCTCCAGTTTGTTCCGTTGCTGTGTTCCAGCGTATTATTTATGTTTGTTGTGTTGTAAAAAAACTTATTTGGAGGAATAGATGTGATGTTGTTTTTAGGGGGAAATTTGCCAGTTGGCAGGCAGTCCTGGAGGCGGTGAAGTCTGACATTCGCCTTCAGGTTGAAGGCGATTTTCGCCGTCTATCTAGGGCTGCCTTTTTTGGACGGTGGTGTGCTGGGGAAGGGTGTTTTGTTTCGCTGCGTGCTGGTCGTCCTTTTGTAGTTTTTTAATATTTCAGTGGGGGGTTGGGCGTTTTGTCTCTGCAGGTCGGTGAGCGTATGTACTTTTTTTGGCTCGCTTGACCTGAGGTTCGTTTGTAAGAATGGGATGGTTTGGTAGTGCCGTTTGGCCGTGACGTTTTGTATCCCGTATGACGGGTCACGTAAAAAGCACACTTGTAGTCTACATTTAACAAGGTGATTGGACGCTTGTTATGAGGGTCCAGGGGGTCCCCAGACTTGGGCAGCAAAGTAATCATGCCCAGACGTTGACTTTGGTTTAACAGTCCGTTTTGGAAGGCGTCCTCGAAGACGGCTCTGAGGTCGGGTCCTATTAATGCCCAGAAGGTTCGGTAGAACTCCCTCGGAAGCCCGTCCGAACCCGGGGACTTGCCATTCTTCATCTTCGAAAGCGCCTTCCAAAGCTCAACAGTGGTTATTCCGCCCCCCAAAATATCATTGACATCGTGGGGAACGGTTTTTGAGATTCCCCTCAATAAATCGGCCTGTGCCGACAAATCGACACTGCCACGCGTAAACAAACTCAAATAATAATCCTCGTATACGCGGACAATGCCGTGAGGGTCACTAACCACGGTCCCATCAGTAGCGCGCACAGATGGGACGCGTCTGTCACACGCCGATGAGCTTACGGACTGATGAAACCTCAGTGAAGGGCGTTCCTCGGCTTCCACCGCTTCGACACGGGCCCTGACGCGGGCACCGTGGTACTTTTCGTCGAGATAGGACTGCAAAGCGATGACAGCCGAAGGGTCGCCAAACTTCATCTCCGCACACAGCTTCGAAAAATGTTCTCTTCGACGCCGTGCGCGGGTCACGCAATACTGAATTGCGAAGCGTTTGATGCGCAACTTGACATCATCCCACCATTGGGATGTAGAGGCAAAGGCCGGCTTCAATGTTTGCCATCCTTTGTACCTGGTCTCGAAACCTTGGCGGAACTCTGCCTCGCCAAGAATCCGACAGTTAAGCTTCCATAGGCCCCGCCCGATCGGGAAAAAGGAAGGCAAAACAAAACGTGCTACTACAGTGTCATGGTCAGAGAGCGGACAGCTGAGCGTCTCGCAACCCGAAAATTTAAAACTCACGGGCGCATACACTCGATCTATCCTGGAGGCATCTTCTCCGTTCGGCCTCACCCACGTATACGCCTTACTACACGGGTGCATATGCCTCCAGACATCGGCTAAAAGGTGTGCCGAAGTGAATCTGTCCAGCTCTGTGATCCCAGCGTCAGGACTAGCAGACACAGGAGCCCCGAGTCTGTCAAGACCCGAGTCTGGGACACAGTTAAAGTCTCCGACCATGACACATGGTGCACTACCAGGAACAAAGGAAGGTAGCGTGTTAAAAAATTCTCGTCTAGCAGAAGGCCGATTGGGAGCATACACATTGCAAAGGGAGATGTTACCCTGTGGATACTTGAATAGAATGCAAACCAATCGGCCCTCGTGATCCGTCTCCACCCTAGTGGCAAAACCCGCCTGACGAGGTGACAGAAGGATGACAGTGCCACAGGATGAAGACGAACCAAACGAAGCATGCAGCCCACCACCCCACTCATAAGCCCATAGAGGGACATCTTCTTCCAAAATATGTGTTTCTTGCAGGCAAACGCAGTCGACCTCCATTGAAATACAATATTGGAAAATGCGACTGCGCTTGCGATGATCCCTCATGCCATTGACGTTGAAAGTGGCAACTGAAAAAGTATGGGCCATGAGCGGGCAATGAGGCAAAACTACGCCGACGACGATTCAAGCGAGCTCTAGACGACATGTCGTCTGAGTCGTCGCTTGAGGCCAACCTTTTTAGAGAGGGTTCCCCCATCTCGTCGTACCAGCTCGTCCCGGTGGCACGTTTCGGCTCTACGATCACCGAGTCTCCGGAGTCGCTGTCAGACAGAGCCTCCGGAGACCCGATGACTACCGAGTCCCCGGAGTCGCCGTCGGACAGAGTCTCCGGATCTGGCGATACCGGCGGCGGACTGGGGACGGAACTGGGCGAGTTGATGGGGGAAGCTGGTGGAGACTTTCTCGGTGCGGGCACGGGGTTAGGGTCTGCAACTACGGGGGAGGGTGAACCAGGTGCGAAAGGTGAATCCTCACCCGGTTCCCCCTCCTTGCGTGGAGCTTCCTCCGAGGCAGTAGGTGCGTCAGAACTATGCGACTTTTCTTGACCCCTGCTCTTTGTCATAAATACATAAGAGGAGGGACAAGCGCGAAAAACATGTCCCTCCTTCCCACAGAGTGAGCACACAACTTCGCTTGGGCAAGCAGAGGCATCATGCCCAAGACGAAGGCAGCGCCCACACTTTTTGTTTGGGCAGCCCTTGGCTTCGTGCCCGGTCTCTCCACACCTGAAGCAGGTGCGTGGCTGACCGGGATAGCGCACGTGAGCTTTATGCCCTGCAATAAACAGGAAGGAGGGAATGTCCTGCTTTAGGTCGATCCGAACCTGTCGGTGCCCGTTCAAAACCCCAGGGGCCTGTGCGTAGGAGCACATTTTGGTAGCCTTGACAGCCCCAAACCGACCTAAAACAGTTGCGACAAGTTCCTGACGCACCTCTAGTCCTACGTGGATGACAGTTACCCATACGGAACGTTCGTATGGCGTAACTGTCAAACCATCGACATTACTCAGCAACGTGACACCCTTCTGCCGGGTCACGTCACTGGTAAACCGTAAGTCATACGTGTTACGACCCTGGAGAGCCTGCAAAGCGTCAACCTCTCCAGGAACCGCAACACCCTTACTCTTCAAAATACTGAACACTTTCACCGGTGGAACCGCTTGTTCACCGGTAAAAGTTAACTTAACAATACGGCTATCACGGCGCGACGCCATGATACCGCAAGGTGGCTAGGCCACGGAGGAGCAAGAAACGAACCAAAACAAAAGTAGTGACAGTAAAGTAAGAACAATATGTTGAAAGCAAAACAACGCCTATAGCACGCACGCACGTACTAATAGAAAATACCACTCCCTCCTGGCGGGAAGCACAGTACAGTACAGTGCAAAACAGTATAGGTTAATATAGTAGAGTGTAGTATATGGAGAGCGAGAGCAAAAAAACACGTCTGCACTCCACGAAAGCCAACTAGCCAATCTTGTCACGAGTTCACTGTTTATGCGTATACCGTATCTGGTACTTGAGTCAGTGTGGGAAAAAACATTGAAATACGGCATTGTTATAAGGCAAGACAAGATTGATATTAGAATACATTACAATGTACAGACTGATAGTTACATCCAACCTCCTTTCTGTACTTGTATTGTAGACATGCTCATTGATGGCTATCACCATCATTCGGTAAAGTATATTCAACATTGTTTTTTAATCAAAGCGGTTTATCATGATTATGATTTATATGATATTGTTCTCGAGGACCCGCGCGCCACTTTAAAGTAGCTCTGCCGTGTAGGACTTTGTCTTGTCGACAATTAATCATGTTAATTCAGTTTTAAACTAGTAACACTAATATCACTACCAAAAATGCATGAAAGTGTTACTCCAAGAAAGTGATACAATTATCATAATCACTTTTATTGGATCAAAGAGCGAATGTCATCGGGCCGTGATTATAATCGCAATGAAACTGGTATATTATATTCATATATATAATACGAGACGGAAGTGATCTTGAGCGTGATAGAAATGGCAAATCAGACTTTATTGTGAACTTAATGGACTGCTTTTCTGCAAGTTGTTGTTGTTTTCTTCTTCGTTTAAAGTGATAGCGTCTATCAAGACGACGAGGTTGTGTGCATGAATTTAAAACTTACCAGCCCTACCGATGGAGAAATTATTCAAAACATGATACCAAAGTTATCACTATCCTACAAAATATAATTTAAGTGATGGGTAATAAATGTATTTAATTTATTTGATTTTCTTAATGATAATTAAATATCATCTCACAAAGAAGATCTGCAGAATACAAAGCGTTTTTTGATTGTTACTGTATTCTTCAAGTCCGGTCGGTTACAACATTTAACTGGCTAATATTCCCGGTATTATGTAAATATGTTTATATATATACATATATAAAAATATATATATACATAAAAATATATATGTACGTATATACATATAAACATATATACATATATATATCTATATCTATATATCTATATATCTATATCTATATATCTATATATCTATATCTATATCTATCTATATATATATAGATATATATATATATAGATATATATATATAGATATATATATATATATATATATATATATATATATATATATATATAATAATTGGCAACCTTCCGTCTCGCGAGACGATGGGATAACTGCACTCTTGGTCAGACACTATTGAAGTTGCAGCGCTTAGAGTGGCTGAATAAGCCACAAAAGGAGGTTGAGTTATCAGGCAAGGTGATCCCTCTATGATGACGTCTTTTCCTCTTTTCCTCCCACTGCTCTCCCCTCTGTTCCTCTCTGTGCCTAACGGCAGTCCTGGCAGCTGCTCTCCACTTGCTTCTATCTGCGGCTAGTGCTTCCCAATTAGTTGGGTCAATGCATCCTGACTTCATATCCCGTGTGCAGGTGTCTTTGCAACGCAAAATGGGTCTTCCAGTGCGTCTGGAGCCAGTTGCAAGTGTACCATACAGGATGTCTTTGGGGATACGTCCGTCATCCATCCGCCTGACATGGCCAAGCCAGCGTAGGCGCCTTTGGCTGAGTTTTATGCAAGTTCCAGGACACTTGTTTTTGGGATGTGGTCTTGCCATTTAATGCCAAGAATTTTCCTGAGGCTGAGCAGGTGGAAAGTGTTGAGTCTGCATTCCTTATGCGAATAGAGCCGTCCATGCCTCGCTGCCATAGAGAAGAGTACTGAGCACACAGGCCTGATAGACTTGCATTTTAGTGTTGGTGGTCAGCATGCGGTTCTCCCAGACCCTCGCAGAGAGACGAGCCATGGCTGAGGCAGCTTTTCCGATCCTCCTGTTTAGCTCAGAGTCCAGTGAAAGGCTGTTTGAGATGGTGGAGCCCAAGTAGGTAAACTCGTCTACAACTTTGAGTGTTGAGTTGCCAAGTTTGATGACAGGGATATTGCTCACATTCTGTCCAAGCACCTCAGTCTTCTTTATGCTGATAGTCAGGCCAAATTCATCACAAGCATGTGCAAAGTAGTCCACCAGTCGTTGCAGAGCTGTTAATGCTGCATCATCGGCAAAAAGTATTTCTCTGATCAGAACCTTCCTCACTTTGGTTTTAGCACGGAGCCGGGCAAGGTTATACAAGCTGCCATCGCTTCTGGTGTGAAGAAAGATACCATCCACGGACTCTCTGAAGGCGTATGAAAGCAGCAAAGAGTAGAAGATGCCAAAAAGTGTTGGGGCACGCACGCATCCCTGCTTAACGCCACTCTTGATTGGGAAGGGTCTGACATTTGGCAATCATATTGGACAGTACCCTGCCTGTCCTCGTGGAAGGATATAATCAGCCGAAGGAGGCTGCAGGAGTTTGCCGGTAAGTTGACGAAAACACAGCTAACCGCCTCAAAGGCGTTCCGCTCCTTGATTTCCTGTCAGGGTTTACTCCCTTATGTGAATTGTCGAACAAGACTAGCGTCTCCCCGCAGTAGAGCTGATATTATTTCACCCATAATTGGGACCCTAAGCAGGTACTCATGCCCCGGGTCAGGGCACTTCTGAGAGCAATAGTGACAGACAGACAGACAGACAGACAGACAGGTGCCGTGGTCTTTACGTTTAGTTCCCAGAAATTTTCTTTTCCTTTCCTAGATTTATCTGTCCAAGAATCGTTTTGGTCAATGGCAATAACACGCAAATTCTCAATTGAATGATTTAGAGATTGAAGTGATTTGCAACAGGTTGGTTGATCTTTTTTGTTTTGATCGCCGATCTATGTTGTGTCATTCTCATTCTAAGAGGTATTTTTTTTACTCTCCAACGTATTGTAAGTTACAAATATTGCAGTAGATGGGGTAAATGACATTTTTGGATAGGCAGTTAATTTTGTGCCGAATTTGGAACGTGCGTTTGGTTGCTCTGAAAGGCCCCAGTCGAATCGACAAGTAAGCACGTTTTGCAATTTTGTGTACAGGCCGATGATCCTGTAGTTTCTGTCTGCTTTCCCCTAATGGGGTGTCATCCCGAAAGGATGCCCGAACTAAAATATTCCGTAGGTTGCTGGGTCTTTTAAAAGCAATGACAGGTAGTTCTGATTTCACGCGTTCAGTGCCTTGAAGTAGGTGAAAATTCTTCTGAATGATATTAGCCAGTGGTGGGATGGTAACTGGTCAAATGTTGACGAACTATAGAGCATTGACGTCGACATATATATAATATAATATATATAGCTCATCCCGTAAGATGATAGAAGTCATGGGGAACTACCACGGTGGCCAAACGACATAGGCAAAATGTGCTAACCAAGATCAAAGACGTAAACAATACGTCACGAACAGTCAATAAAATATCTGAAAATGGGTGCACAACGGTACAGAGATTTGCGCAAGTTTCGTGTTCGTCTAACACTGGTAGCTCACTAATTGTCAGGGGGGTAACTGTCCATGGGGGAGTTGTCCGGTCAACATTCAAAGAGTGTGACGTCGTATAACCAGAAAACACTACCCACTTACTGAACAAGGATAGTGGGTATTAATTTGACTATCACACGTTGCTTTACAGAAATTGTACGTGGTTCGATTTAAAATGGTGAGTGCTGGGAGTTCATAATACTGATTAAAGTAAATACTACTAGATAACTTACTAACTGACAATGTTTCGCAGGTTCTCGTAAAAAATGGATGTGAACTGAAGATAGTAACCGCAGGGAAAAGAATTTCGCTCGTTCCATTATTCAAATATGCCATGAGCTCACCCTATATCTTCATAGATTCGGTACACACCAAAACCCACTGAAATAACAACAGTCCAATTTCCTTACAAGAACATGTTGGTTCTGCTCAGTCACTACACCATTCTTTAAAGACTATAGGTACTGCCCTCGTTTTATCAATACTTGCTAACTTTTCATTGGCTCTTATGTCAAAAGCCTATGTGAATCCTGCAATGGTGCCGTCTTCCATGTAATATACTAGCATGTGTTCTAATGTAGTTATACTAGCCACTACATGCAGTTCTCCGTTCCTTGAAATACATAAAAAGGCTGTTTATAAACACAGCAAGGCTTCACTGTATCACTGTACTAAAGTACTTGTGTGTATGTACGATAGCGTTGAAAGTTCACAAATATGAACAAGGCAAAGGCAGGTATGCCAGGAGGGGCCTGCATGATGGAGCTTGGGGTCAGGAAAAAGAAATCCCTCGACCATACCCACCAGCCCACTGACTTCGGAGCAATGAGTGAAAGGAAACACTTTGAAAGAGCTAAAACTCATATTGGATTAAAATTGTGTACTTTAACATTAGCAGGGAACTAGCAGTTAGAAAAGTACGTTGCTTGTTTTGGTGCGATTTAGTATTCGGAAATTGTTCTTAATCTGAAGCATTTTCTAAGGTGGTGGGGGTTTTTTTGGTATATGTTTGACGATGACTTTAAAAATAATGAATAGACAGCCGGATTTTTCTTTCAAAGCATTTGCGTACACGGTTAATAAAATAAATGACAAAAGACTCACCTGGATTACTTTTAGAGATATTAAATTCACATCTGTCCGAATACTGCGGTGTAGAAAGGGACGCCATCGTTTCCTGTACAGCGATGCATCCAACAGTTGAGTTCTGATCACAAGACGTAATGCCAACAGAAAGCTCTTGAATACCGTTTTCATCCGTGTAATGTTTCTGAAAATCACAACCTTCGGGCTCAAGCATTTCCAGATTTATCGGTGGAAACCCGTTTGTTATTGAACAGGATATAGTAACGTGGTAGGAGCCAAATGGGGATGAGGAGGGGCCTTGACAAACAAGAGGTGTATGAGGATGGTGTACTGTAAAGAGATGATAGGTGTGATGAGAGTAAAGAGTAAACGGGGAGTCAGCACCAGTCAATGACAGATGATAAGTACCAGCATCCTCCGGTTGAAGGTTTAAGATGGAGAAAGAAAAATCAACCTTAGTAATCTGAGGCGAATAGTACAGATCTTCCTCGATATATTCTACTTTTACTTGAAATAAATATCGATTGACTGTCTGATTCTGTCTTATTTGTAAACCGTTGAAGGAGTAAATTGGTTTAGAGGGAACGTCTCCATTAGTACGTCCGGTAAAGTTCATCGCTACTCGTAAACCATAAATATCTATATATATGTTATTATTTATATATAATTCAATATGATCTTTGTTAACAGCAATATCCGGGAACGAGAAGTCACAGCCTAGCATAGCATAGCATTCCTTTGAATTTACTGTTCGTCGTTCGGTGCAGTGATAGTTACAACCGATTACGTTACATGCATATAATACCAGGAAGATGGCAAGATACAAGAACTTTGGAACAATGAAACCATCCATGTTTAAATAATTAACGACTTTTTAAGTTGTCCAACGTCGCAGACGTGCGTTTGTGCCTACATTTATTTTGAAAACTCTTATGAGAGATAGAAAGTGATCTTTGTTACAATGCGCATGCGTTAATTTGCTTTCAACTGAGCATGACTGGAAAATATATTTCCGACATGAAAACATGCATGCACGAGAGGTTTCGAATTTTGAACGTCGTTATGTTTTGTTTTTATTTGAGCAGTTATATAATCTAAGAAGTAGGCCAATGGTTTTTATATAACATTGTTATTTAATGACAAACATATTTGTTGAAGGGTGAGTGTGTGTGTGCATGAATCGTTTGTTGTCCTTTTGTGTTCTCGCTATTAATTGAATGCTTTTACGTGGCTTTTGAAACAGTACCCTACAGTAACATCAAATCAAGTTTTAGTATGTAACCAATGTCATTAATATACTTCATACTGAGTTAGACCGAGAAAAACAGAGAATGAGAATGCAACGTGGAGCTTGAAATGAAGCACTGATAGCGCATAAGCATATATACACAATCTTCATCATTTTAAAGTTATACATTCATCAAAAACGTAATGACTGTACCTGAAAGTGATGACGCTCTCACGTGAAAAATTTAACAAAACTGAATTCGTGAGCATTCTACTTTCATCTGCTCTGGTGACCTGACGAGTGAATTCAAAATTTGATGGCACAATGTAGATAAGAACTTATCACCAATTGAAGGCTAAAGTATCATCTTCCAAATGAGGTATAAACAAATAATCCGGAGTTACTATTCTGTTTTTTTGTTGGGGGCTTTATATTTCAAATCTAGGTGAATTATTACATTTATAGTTCTCGATCATCCTCATCAAATTATTTTTAGTGTTTCTTTATCACAGTTTAAATACAACAGGCTCGTGCACTCATATGGTAGGAAGATTAGTGAAACGCATTTACAAATGGTGAAACCTTTATTACCCTACCATTCCTTTTTTTGGTAGAATCCTTAACCCTTACTTATTGAATAATTTATGGAATATAATTAACGGCATTTTTCATTGTGCAATTATCAGGTAATTTATATTAACTATGCACACCTCGATAACGTAAGTTCCAAGCCGACTTAGAACTTAATTCGTTTCCAAAGAATATGGCAAAACTTTGTCAGAGAACTGAACATCAGTCTCCATTTCGATGGTCCTCTAACCCGCCTTACCTAATAACCATCAGTTTATAATGGTAGTTTTATAATGTGGAAATATATTCAAATTCACTTCAGAAAACGAAAAGACACATGATGTCCTTGTTAAGGAATAGTTAAAGTGGTTTCCTTTGAAACTGTTTTTATTTTTCGCAATCATCTAATTATTTGGATATTTCTGTCCGTCTTTTTTTCTTCAATCAAAGTAACTTCTTACATCAATGCATGTAAGGAATTTTCAAATTTACAGTCACGCTTTGCCAGATGTTTCAATGATTATGATTACTCTGAACAGGGGCGTATCCAGGGGGGCGCAACAGGCGCGCCCCCCCCTATTGGCCGTCACCAAAAAACAAAAAAAAATGCAAAAAAAAAATTGATGACGACCTTTATGTGAGATATCGGTGATCGCTCAACCCCCCCCCCCCCTCCCGTATGCTTTATTTTTTGTTTGCCAAAAAAAGGTTCTGGCGAAGTTCGGCGGCATAATAGTTTTAGAAACATAGATGGTAGTTGTGTTTGTATTATCACCATAAACACTAAGTGACATGCCAGCCATACTAAATTGTGCATTTTGTGTCCATATTTACTGGAAATGTTGCTTATTATTAAGGTCGAAAAATGGATCACATATGGCCATGGGCGGCGATCCTGGGGGGGGGGGAAGGGGGATATATCCCCCCCATGAAAATGGGTGGAGGGGATGTAATACACCATATCCTCCCCACCAAATGCCAGGGATAAGAATATTTTCATGCCTACATTTATGCATCATCGTTAATGTACGGCTCTTTTTTAGCTTCATTTCTCGCCTACCATAAACGCAGTGCGATCTTTTCAAATAAAGCGTCTTTATAAAGCAAGAATAGTTGACTGTAGGCTTCATTGGCCCTATAACAACAAAATGTATTATTGCGCCCACGGTAATGATATAGTACATATATGCACCCTCATAGTATTCATATAGGCCCTATAGTAGGCCTACACACGTACATGTTCCCTCGAACAGCTGAGAATCTCATGTTACCAGGGTAATGCTTAATACACGTTTCACCTGGATGCCCTAGCAATCGGTACCTAGGAATGTAACTGTGTAATTGTGTATTGCATGTGTATAGGCCTATAATAGCCTGCATGAGGCCATTTTCTTCATCGAATAATATAAAAGAGCTCTCGAAAATTCTAACGTTGCGCCTGAAACAAGATTGACAGGGGCAATTTTCCCAAAATAACACCCGAAATTAAAAAAAAAAAAGTATTTTGGATCCTGATTATGAGATATTTTGGACATGACATCCCAATTTTAAAGTTGGGTATATGCCGCTTGGAAACCTCGGGAAGTGCCGTTTCCGGCCATCTAGAGGGTTTGTTAATCCCAAAATTTTCTTGTACGCTTCGCGCCAACTCATGGTGGCGCTACGCTTAGATAGTCAACAAGGTCATATCCCCCCCCCCCCACTCGGAAGTACGGATCGCCGCCCATGCATATGGCACCATTTTGCAGTTCAGCCCTTCTTCGAAAGCAAAAATTGTCCACCCCTCCCCTTAGACCCATCCCCCAGGAGGCGATCATTCATGCCTGACGCCCCCCCTATTGGAAAATCCTGGATACGCCCCTGCTGAACATATGTCTCAAACACTCGTCGGCTTTTAGTCATATATAACTGGATATGAGTAGATTCATGTTAGGTAGAGCTTACTAAAAAGACGGTGCGTGTGTTGCAATACAGTCGGGCCGAAAGTCCAGTCGCTGTTTGTAGCCTTTATGTCAACTTGGAAAGTTCCAGCATCGTCTAGTTGGATATTTAGGATTGAGAAATTAAAAGTAAGAAAGCGATTCCCATGGTCATAATAAAGGTATTCAACTTGGAATATCTAACGATCATAGGTATGATCCTCATTCCACCGGAACATACCAGAGTAAAGAAAGGGAGTTTGAGGAACATCATCATCTGTAGCCATCTCGGTGAAGTTCAAATCTAATCTAAATATATATGTATATTTATATGAAAAGGAAATATTTGGAATAGATAAGTCCCAGCCTACTACCACATAACAGTTTGTTGAATTTACTGTAGGTCCATCTTGACAGTGATAATCACAATCAATATCTTCGGATAATGAAAAAGTGATCAGAAAAATGAGAAAACAATGTAAAACAGGTACAAATCCCATATCGCGGTATTTTGATAATTATTCACAGTAAATATGATGCATTTATTGCAACACTTCGCGCATCTCTCCGTAAAGCGAGGAGCGCTGTTTATGAATCAAAACAAGGAGTCGTTCTTAAGAACACCCGTACATGCGCACATGTGTGTGTTTTCATTTGAATAATATATGTGCTGATTCAAAATGAAAATTACTGGGCTGACAATTATTTTTTCCTTGATGGCTGCGTGACAATAAAAATTAATTTAACTTGTACTTTCGAGAGAAGGAAGTCGGCTGATGTCTGTAGTGTTTTCATAACCTATTAACTTGTAATCTTAATGGATTCCTCGCTCGGATGATTTTATTTTATACATGCAAGTCAAACATGTATTGAATTCCCTGTGTCTGCATTTTCTGTAAGAAATTATGATGCGTTAAGCGTTGAAAGTATGCAATTGATTGTCGAGTTTCGTGAATTTTACATAGGTACTATCTAACTTAACCAGATTTACCACTGAATGAGTTGTTATACGTATCTATTACAGACAGAAAACCTATCTTTGCGGCTAAAATGAGGAATCCTTTGACGCAAGTTTTTATATTTCAACAACTTTATATCCTACCGATTATTATACTCAAAATAAGATAATTGTAAGTAATCAAGGTGAGACAACCCTCTTTAGCAAACTTTGTACTTTTTTTACAGTCGTACATAGTAGGCAACGCAGGTAATTGTAGCCATTCATTGTAATATTTTAGAGAGAATATTTCAAATGTTGTTTCTTCCGTTCCATAGTTTCCAAGATTTTTTAACAATATTATCATGTATATGAGACTTCAAACAGACCATTTGGTTGCCTAGCTTTTCTACAATTCGAATGATCCAACAACGATGTGGAGTGCATAACGTGCGCGAGAGAAGTGAAGTGCGTGAAGCTACTCATGCCCGTCCATTGGGGTAGGGGGGGGTCTCTCAACCCCGCCAACCCAGAGCACCTTTCAACGAATTTGATGACTATTTAATAATAACAGCCTTACAACCCTACGAATATCACGTGGTTTGAAGTGGAAATTTCGTTCACTACAATGGTCCATTATTAATCAATTGCGATTTGTTACGTCATTTCACATGTTAAAAATTTAAAACAGTAAGCTTCTATATTATTTCTTGATTTGTGTTAAATGCGTTTCATTTGGTTAATATGCTATAAGGATTACGTGTTCAGATTTGACTTATTGAATTACCTTTCTTCATTCAGGTGTGTAACAGGGGACCTGTGCATGACTCATTGTATACAATGTCCCTGCCGTTTTCATGGCTTTATCATGTAACACTGGTAAAGGTGGGTACCCAATAATCAGTTCAAACTGATGTGCTATAATTTCTTAACATGTGTTACATTTATGACCAGTTGCTACTGAGAAGGACTTACAAACAGAAAATACTAAACACACAATCCTATGCGTATATGTATTGACTGGACTAACCACTCAGGTTTCGCCAATTATTTTGTCCATATTTCAAAGTGTGTTTCGGTGTTATAACACACTTCAGTTTATACTGACGGCTGTCTCTTGTTCAGAGTACAAACCGACGCGTATTCAGTCCGCCTTAACGCTCCGAGAGCAAATGTTTGTTTCTGTATATGGGTGTGACATAAAATTACATGACTGTGCTACTGTCGTGTTAGGGGTCTTGGTCTTGATACGAAGAATGTAAAATATAACTACAACCAATGACAGACTTTTATTGTTATCAGATAGTGAGAACCACTTTACGTAATCATATCTGACATTTAAGGTAACAAATTCAACTTTTCAACTCGATTACTCTCATTCTCTTATGACAAGTGCCAAAAGCAACAACAATCCTTGTACATATGTTACTAAATAAGATTTGTATATTTCTTTATGCTCGTGGGTGTAGCTTGCAACGACTGACTCAACTAAGGCTAGTTTACACCACGTTATAATTTCAAAGACTAGCGTACAATATTTGTTAACCAGTGAGTAAAGAGGCTTGTCTACAAATGACGAAAATGTGCGTCTTTCTTGGGTAAATGCCTCCACGAATAGCTAACGTTTCAGCTCTCAAATGAAGGACTGTGTGCTTTTAACGTGACCCGCCCTGCGTGATCCAAAAGTTACGGCCAAACGGCACTACTCAACCATCCCATACTGACAAACAGAACTCAAGTCAAGCGAGCAAAAAAAGTAAATACGCCCACCGACCTGCAGAGACAAACCCCCAACGACCCACTCAAAAATTGGTGTAATTCAATTTTTCATAAATAGCAGTATCATTCTACCAAATCGTCTGACTGTTGCCATGGTCAATCGGGGGCGCTGTAACAAATCTCTGTTGAAGTTAAACACCTTCCCACTCTCTGCCTGCATTGGCATGGTGTATGCTATCGATCGTTGATGATCCAATATTAAACAAGGCGCTGCTGTCCCTAGCCTCTATGGGCTTATGAGTGGGGTGTTGCGCTACATGCCTGTTTGGTTCGTCTTCATCCTGTGGCACGGCCATCCTTCTGGCACCTTCTTCTGGCACCTTCAGGCGGGTGTGTCACTAGGGTGGAGAAGGACCATGAGGTTCGATTGGTTTGCATTCTTTTCAAGTATACACAGGGTAATATCTGCCTTTGTAATATGTATACTCCCAATCGGTCTTCTGCTAGACGAGATGTTTATCGACACAGTGCCTTCCTTTGTTCCTGGTAGTGCACCATATGCCATGGTCGGAGACTTTCAACTGTCCCAGACTCTGGTCTTGACAGACTCAGGGCTTCTGTGTCTGCTGGTCCTGATGCTGGGATTGCAAAACTCGACAGATTCCCCTCGGAAAAACTGTTAGCCGATGTTTGGAGGCATATGAGCGCCCGGAATACATTCCACGAAGTCATCATTGCATACCGTTATTACTCGTAGTATTCAACATATTAGATTTATGAGTAATATATTTTGTTAATTTATTGTTGACTCATAGCACTTTTTGGTCTCTTTTTTTTCAGGATTGTGTCGTATGCATTTTATTACTTCTGACCAAAGTCATTCGTATAGAGTTAGTTAATTTAATATGTGAAAGCAAAAGGTAATATTTATTACATAATGATTTTTTTCCCTCTTTGAATAAAAAATAATAATAATAAAAATCCATCTTGAAATAGTTTAGTGGTGATATTTGAGGTGTATTATCCAATACGCTCTGCAGGTTGCCCAAGTTTATTGAATCGATATGATCGAGGTATATGGAACAAAAGTTCGACCATGTTGGTTGCCTAGTACTATTTTCTAATAATTCAATAACAAAGTGGAATGATCCAACAACTGCGTGCCGTGCTAAACAACGGGGCAAGAAACATACTCCTGCCCCTTCACAATATCTCCCCCCCCCCATGCACACACCCTCTCTCCAACATATTTGCCACTTTAAACGCCTGTAATGGCAATGTGATCCGAAAAAAAATTCTGTATATATATGAAATGGCCTGAAGTCGAGGTTTCCTAAATGACTAATAGTTCATTACGAAGCAGTAATGAATTTAATACATGGCTGTGACAGGACACCATGTGATGACTGCCAAAAAGCATTAAGAGAACGTGAAAGTTTACACCGTAATACCATTTAATTGCAATAGCTGTAATTTATTCTTTGTAATTTATTTCTTCTTAATGAGAAACAACTCCGTACCGTTGTCGAAGTATGATGTGTCAGATCGAACGAAGGTTGTTTGTTTACTCTAATCGATAAAATACAATTAATTAAAAATTAAACTAGTCTAGTAACCATGCTCATAACCATGCTCATAAGTCCTGATGGAACAGACGAGTTGCAGACTAACTGCGTTAGTATAACCCGACAACTAGTGAAAAATACAATATTTGGGGTGTTGTCCAGCCACGTGCAGCACAACAACTGATCACGTTGGGATTCTTCGTCAAAATGCCAATGCATATAAACGCTTCTCTGCATGTTGGCTAAGATCATGTGTAGTATCTTTTCCCTTTCGAGGGGAATGGTGATACACACCCGACGATGATCACACAGTCACAATATCGATGCAAGGGGACTGGGGTTGAGAGCGGATCAGTTGTTCGGTAGTTTGGTAGTTTGGTTTTCGTGCCCAGGTTCTTTCCTGGGTGACTGTTCTTGAAAAGTATGCATATAATACCTTTTTAACTAGGCAAACATATAATAATTTTTCGAGGTGTGTACAATTTGCCTGTATCGAGAAGAATATGGTATCGATGATTGTTCAATTCAACAACTCATTGTGCAAGATTGCTTGGTGGTGAATGAGATGGCGTAGCCTGCAGTAAAATAACAACCAGCTATAATCAGTTTGTCGACTTGTCCACCAGACCTGTTTCCAAGGGCCGTTGTTATTCTGGTTTGGGGTAATAGAGGGCCTACGGACGGTCCGACCGATTTTACTTTTGTAGATGATTCGTGTTCAGTTCGGTGAGTGTGTGCAAAGGGGGGGGGGGGGGTCATTTGGATGTGTGTGTAAATAAGTAGTTACGTAAATACCCCCTAAGTGAGAATATCAGGATATAGGCCGGGAGGCTTGGCCTCGTATGAGTTGTAATAGTTCTGACCAAAGTCGTTTATGAGGATTACATTTTGGATATATTACGATGTTTCTAATATATGAAAGCTATTAGTCTGGTCCCCTTATTATGTACATAAGATAGTATACTATAGTTAATTTTTCTGGCTCGCTGTAGCGTGGTTTGCGCTGCCGTAGGTGATATAGGTAGGGTGGACGGAGCGAGGTCATTTTTGCATTCAAAGAATATTTATTTCTTCTTAATTTTTTTTATTCTCCTCTACATGTTTCCTTTAAAATTTCTCAGCAGCCCTTGTCACCTCAATCAATTAGCATATTATTTGATGTACCCTGCATAATTGTATTTATTTATTTTTATCTATATTCATGTTCTCTCTCTTGAGTAAGTTTGTCTTCGTACCTTCCATCCATTTTCTACTCAGTTCCGACGGTGGCGAGAGGGGAGGTTAACGCTGCATACCCAATGCTCTAATGCCGTAATGGTATTTCCATACTGTGTGTATGGAAATGATTTTCAGCTAGCATGGATTACTTTAGTGAACAGCCCCCAGCATTAAAAGGTTTAAGGAAATAATTGCTCTATTTAGGAGACATATGGGTTGAATTCAGTGTCAGGGGGTGCCATTTTGATGAGATAAAGGAGTATAAGAGATGACAGTCATTGCGGTTCATTTTTAGGGGCGAATATTCGCCGTCCAATTGTTTTGACTCTTTTTACAACCTATACTTTTCTATTCATTTTACGCGACTAAGAACCTTGGCGGTTGAGGGACTAGTGTATTCATCCACCGTCCCAGACGATATGTCTGAGACGAGAAAAACACATTCCATACTTGTCTTACGTTTTCGGGAGATTACCCCAGCACCAAGATGTTACCATGCGATGGAAGTATTGCCAAAGACCTTTATATTCGATTCTTATAGATTTATAGATAAAAAGCATTGCAAGTGCCCTCGATTTTCACATTGTGAACTTTTTAAATAAGGTCTATGAAACTGAAATGTCGCCCTCACCCACATTCAAGAGAAAGTTATCTCTTGTTTCTAAATGACAAGCTGTGGTCTTTGAGCTCCTACATGTGAAATGATGCTTGTATTTTGACATTAAAATAACGTCCTTTGTGCTATTCTTTCAAAGTTAATTAAAGATAGTTTTCACGTACCCAAAACAAGTACCTAATATTTGTGAACGATAAGTAACACGCTCTCCATACCATTGGCCAACCTTATTATAATATGTGTATTTAAAGACATTGATTATACACGGTGTTGATTTCTATTATTATTTTAACATGTCTTTTAATACCTCACAGTTACTTATGGGATGAAGATGTAATGAACAAATTCGACGGCATGTTTCACAGTATCTATTAAATATCTTTGAATAAAAGGATCTATATTATTTCTTGCTTCATCGAGTTATACGACTTATTGTATGTTGTGTGAAACATGGAATGTTAACCCCTCCTATATTTCCTACTTTAACCAACCTTCTATCATCCATTTCGTTCATTTGATCGTTTTTTACCATCTTAAAAGAATATTAATTATGTCTTAACGTCGCTAACTTTTAAACATTATTGTTATTTAACAAAAGTCACGTCTTCCAACATTCCTACTCTTTTACAACAATCATATTCTCAAAGTTGGTCAGCAAGTTGAATTGGCCCTCTCATTTATTATAATATCACTTTCTACCCCAACATCATCTCTCAGAATAGCTGCTACCTCACAAAGATGGTTTCATTTCATACGTTCCCGTGTTCCTCGTAAGCGATATCAAACTATTAATTGGGGCGAATCAGTGTTTTTTTTTAAGGAAATGGATTGCCCTTCGGTCGGTGCCTCCTATGTTGGGTGTGGGTATGTTAGGAGCATAACTTATGGAAAATTGTACAATCTGAGGGATTTGTTAACTATAAATTAGGTTAATATTAAGTCTAAGCGCAAATGTGCTTCTTTTAAATGTTGATGTTAGGTTAAAATGAGGAAAGTGGTGAACACCCCCACTCGTGAATCAGCTGCTGTGATAACAATATCCACTGAGATCGACATAGAACTTAAACTAAAGCAAGTCTTCTAAACTTCTTGACTCGTAAGTAAGCTCACCGCTGTCATATCGCCGATCCCGAAGAAAGATGATGAATGCTTCAACGAGAAAACAGGAAGAAAGAAATATCACTAATAGTTCGATGAGCAGTAACGTGATTAAGTTAGATCGCTTATCTATCAGTACCAAGTACTTGTTCATCTCACCCGTTACATATCTTTGAATACAAAATATGTGACACTGTAACGCCAACATGAATACATAAAAGCCTGTTCATTACGCATGTTCATGCGGTGTTTGCGTGTGAGTTGCCCTCGCTCTCTACTTTGAATAAAATGATATTTATTTAAATGATTAGATTATTTATTATTACGTATATTTTTTGAATATGGTGTAAATGTGTGGGACAAAATACAGTTAGTAGAACCTAAGCCAACATTGTCAAGTGAATTATATGTATTCATTTCCAATGAATACCGTGTAATTCTCTCAATCCGCTGAATGTAAGCGTCATTAGACTTGGGAAAAGGGCAAACCACAAATCGTTTAAAGGTACAAAAGAAGCGCGCCATTATATTGAGCATTGCAGTTAGCATTTACCTGCAGAGACATAGAAAATAGATAAAGATGAGTAGGACGTAACGGAGAATCACGTTTGAAGCATATAATATCAGCGTAGCCAGGGGATGGCGTTTGGGCCGGAGGGGTTGGTGAACCTGTAGGCGAACTGGCCTTTGTTTTTAGAAAATTAGTTGATTGGATAGTGCACTGTTAAAAAAAATTGTAAATTTACAGTAAATTCCTGTCGATTTTTACAGAAAAAGCCGGTTTTCTATATTTACGTGTAAACGTCTGTTATTTTCACAGACGTTTTCTGTACAGCAAGTGGTTTACACAAAATTGTAGTATTTTTCCCTCCAAAGAAAATTTACAGGAAAATCCTGTAAAATTTTACAGAATATGTCAGTTTTTAATATTTACATGTAAAATTCTGTGATTTTTACAGACGTTTTATGTTACAGCAAGTGGTTTACAAAAAATTGTAGTATTTTTCCCTCCAATGAAAATTTACAGGATAATTCTGTAAAATTTTCCAGAATAAGTCAGCTTTTTATATTTACATGTAAAATTCTGTGATTTTTACAGGCGTTATGTGTGTCATGTTCTTTACAGAATAAGTTTGTTTTGCAATCTAATGCATGTAAAATTGGAATTTGAAGAGCGTTATACGGAAATATTCTTGAAGGTGGAAACACGTTACCAATATACAATGGTATACAACAAACTCCATCGTGCAGTAACATTACCGTTTGGCAAAGAAAAGAATGAAATCCAACCATGAAGCTATTACCGATAGCTCCATGATCCAACCCACAATTACCAGTTAACTTTGTCCCTACAGTCGTTTTCTGCCTTAGTGTTACATAAACTTACATTTGAGCAACAACCCCCACCCCCGTGAGGCTCATCAATGACCCTTAATTGTCCAGCGAACGAAAACAATGTGAAAGATAACCTTGAAGGGTCTGTAGGTCAAATATGTGAAATCTAACCATTTCAAGAGTTTTAGTAACGAATTACTTGTAAATGCCTAACGTGTTAACTAATGAAAACGACATAGATGGTACTGTTCCAATTGGTTTACTGTTTGTTTAAGGAGTATACAACTTCCGAAATCCTATCAAAACAATTACTGATGTGAGCTGCCAAGAATACAATGCCCAGCCTTCAAGATGTAGTCTAATTCATTGTTTTAATGTTAACTTGTATTGTCAGTACAACATGAACCGATGACAATTCCGTGTGCTCAATGTACGGTCACACATGCAGCTATTTATAGCTAAATGGGTCACCGAACGTATCAAAATGTTGTTAAATATGTCTAGTTCAGCAAATGTCATTTCATTCATCTGAACCACCACCCCCCCCCCCCCCTCAACCCCTCCTCCCATTCGACCCAGCCGGTCTAGCTCGATGATTGGCGTCAACGTGTCTGTAACAGCTATGACGTCTCGCGCACAGGCGGGAATTATTTTGATACATGGGCGGCTGCCGTTGGCTTTCCCGGAAAACTTGGCTACAGTCCAGCATGCAGTCACATGACCCAAGTTGGCGCGCGATGAACGTCCAGTATATGCTGCGCTGTTCTGTACATTATGATTGATCGCATCTCGCATTAACGTACGTATGAAGTGTATAGATTGCACAATACAATACTACAGCGCTTCAAAGTACGTCGACACGAGAGGAAAACAACTGCCGTTGCTGTCCAGTAGGCTACGCACATTTCCACACCAGAACAAGACTTCATTGAGTACTTCGTCAGACGTGAGTGGTAAATTTATTTGAACCATATGCCACATTTGCATTATTATTATCAACAAAACAACTTTGAAAGTCTGGTCATAACAAAAAGTTAGTTTATATTTTAGTTATAACCGTAGGGCCCCAGTGCCTATAACGTAGACTAGACGAACGATAATTAAGAGTTAGACTATCACTATAGAAACACTGGCGCTGTATTAGACAACCTATCGTCGCCCTACCGTGCATTTTGATATGTGCGTGTGAAGCTTAGCCTTGCTTCATGTTGTTTAGGTTAATATGATATAATATTATAAGGGTGGGTACATTGTAACTTGTAAGTTAATTGGTGCTGATAGCCTACATACATGGATGATATTGGCTCTCATGTGGCATGTAATATGAAGTCTTTAGATTAGCAAAGGTTAATTAGCCTTTTAGAACATGACTGAATTTGAAAAGGCATAATTCATGTTTCTTTCAAATGATCAGTTTTGATTAGCTCCAATCAATAGTGAAGCAGGGCAGAAATGTACACCTGTAAAATATGCAATACACTAACAGCTACTATCCGTAGCTATGTTGATCATGTGAGTTCCCATAGGAATATACCTCGAGTGAGATTTCCATGTTGTTTTGTTAATTGTGGCTATACCCTATCAACTTTTGCTGCAATGAAGATTCATGTGACTAGGTATCACCGCCATCTTCAAAAGCAAACAGCAATTGCAGCAAATCTTCAGTCAGTTAACCTGTCATTGATTTGTACGTATGAAATCTGTCAAAAAGAACTCACAGATCTGTCCTCATATTTGGCACACTTAAAAGCACATATAAGAAAAGGCCAAATTGTATCTTGTCCATATAAGAAGTGCAAAAGAGATTTTTCAAAAACCAGTTCATTTACAGCACATTTGTCACGTTGTCACAGAAACTGGGGAGCTGTAAACATTTTGGAGAAATACAAACTTTCTACTTGTGATCATTGCTCTTTGGATCAAGATATACCTCTAGACACTAACTGCTTTGATGTGTCTACAGAGACTGATAGATTTGTCCGTGAAAATGACATAAGCTGTGATTTCGAAAACAGTAACAATTGCCAAGGTAGGGCGCAAGAAACAGGTCAGTCTAGGCTTCAATTTCAACAAAATTTTGCCTTGTTTCTTCTGAAACTTCAGGCAAAACAACTTGTTCCATCACAAACAATTCAAATGATTGTTGAGGAGCTTCAAACTATTCACAGTTTATGTCAAAAAGATCAGGTTTTGAAAATTACTCAAAAATTGAGAGATGAGGGTTTAGCAGAAGAACGTATCAAATGTGTAGCCGATTATATGAATGAGATAGATGCATGGATTGCTATTGATAGTTGTAAAGGAAAACTCAGAACACAGCACTGTAGAAAAGAGTACTATAAATCAGCATTCAAGTTTGTTGCTCCAATTGCAATATCACTAGGGAGAGATTCAGCACAAAAAATGCATTACTATCATTACATTCCAATCAAGGAGAGCATTCAGTTGCTCCTTTCAGATGATTTTGTGTTGGGACAATGTCAAAGTAGGCACCAAAGTGAAGACTCATCTGTTCTTACTGACATAGTGGATGGTACAGTTTTTAAAAAAAATAGTTTGTTTCAAAGTTGTGAAAGATCTTTATCCATCATTCTCTATCAAGACTCATTTGAAATTGTAAACCCACTTGGGTCGGCAAGAAAAAAACACAAAATACTAGCAATGTACTTTACACTTGGAAACATCCAACCTGAGTACAGATCTGTTGTTGATGCAATGCAGCTTGTGTTTTTGTGTAAAGAAGTTGATTTTAAGGTCTTTGGGCAGCAGAAGGTTTTTGAGAGAGTGATAAATGATTTGAAAACATTAGAGGAAGTTGGAATAGAAACAAATGACGGGGTGGTCTGGAAAGGTGCGCTGTCTTGTATATTAGGGGATAATTTAGGTTCCCATTGTATTGGGGGTTTCATTGAGAGTTTTTCAGGAACTAACATGTGCCGCTACTGTTTAATAACTTCACATGACTTCAAATGTAACGCACCATATGCTGTTGGGAAGCCTAGAACCAAGGAGGAGTATGATTCTTGCATTGCACACCTTGAAGATCATGAAGAAAATCATCATCAAGGAATTAAATTTAATTCATGTTTTAATTCTTTGAGGTATTTTCATGTGTGTGCACCTGGTTTGCCACCATGCCTGGGGCACGACTTGTTTGAAGGAGTTGTTGATTACGATGCAGCCATGTTTATTCAATACTGGATTAAACAAAAACATTGGTTCACATATGCAGATTTGAATATAATGTTGGTACAGTTTAAATTTCAAGGACGCGATGCAAACAATAAACCTGCATTTGTAAATTTATCAGGTAACCGCTTAGGTGGTCAGGCCGTTGAAAACTGGAACCTTTTGAGACTTCTTCCAATTATTTTGAGTGCATATGTTAAAGATCATAATGACCTTGTATGGAGACTCTTTCTTCTTTTACGAGAAGTTGTTGAGTATGTGTGTTCTCCAAAGATTTCACATGAGCAACTTGCATAATTAAGGGTGATAATGGAGGAATACTTGACTGAGAGAAAACGACTCTTTGCTGATACTCCCCTCAGACCAAAACATCATTTCCTGAGCCACTATCCAGATTTAATTATTAAGTTTGGACCATTAATGAGAGTGTGGACTCTACGCTTCGAAAGTAAGCACTCCTATTTCAAACGTTGTGCCAGATCTGCACAAAATTTCATCAATGTTACACAGTCTTTAGCAAATCAACACCAGTACTTTCAAGCTTATAACAGCTCAGGGAAAATATATCCTGATAGATTGGTTATTGAAAATGCCACATCCCTCAACATAGAATGTTTCATGCCTGAAATAAAGCATGCTTTGCAGGCAGCAAATGTAAAGTTTGATGATTCTGTTATCAGTGACAGAGTTCAGATGTTTGGCACTTCTTACCAGAAGGGTTTCTTTGTAATATGTCAGTGTTCTGATACATGCTTTTCAAGTCTTAAATTGGGTTGCATTTTGTTTGCAGTTGTTGAAAGCCAAAATATTGTGTACCTTGTCGTAAATATGCACAGTGGATCATTCAATCACACCACTGGAGTTTACTGTTTGCAGCCTTTGAATATAGTGTCTTGTGTGCAGATTTCTAAGCTTGCTGATTATTTTCCATTGTCGGCATATTTTGTGAGAGGAAGGCTTTTGCTTTCACTAAAGCATAAGCCATTAGCTGCAGTGCTTTTATAGGCATGTAAGTGGCAAATGCTTTACAACTGGGGCGTATTTTCATTGACTTAAGATGGTGCAATGTATCATCTTCTCTTAGAACCATGCTAATGAACTTGAAGCATTACATACATGTACTTGTTAAATAGCTTATGCATTTGTTGATATTACTGCAGAAAAACTGTTGTAAAGTTAGGAAATAATTATCAATTAATATCTAATTAAGGCTTTGTGTTTACATGTAAAGTGCCTTCCATTTAAAGAACTATGTTTGAGTGCAAGCTCAATTATGGAACAACTAGGAGTATATAATGGGCCTTACAAAGAAACTTATAGTAAGCAAATGTGGCATATGAATTATTCTGAATTGAGAAGGAACTAAAACCTTCACTTCCATTACTCAGGTCTGAGGTTCTCTTGTTAAAATGAGCGTGTCAGAACAATCAGATGATACAATTTGTCTTGAAGATGTTGCTTCATCCATAATGCAGCATCTTCCTTCACTGCCACTTGAAATGGTGGACAAAGTAGTTGAACAGCTCCTGGCTGCTGGTGTGGAAAGTGTGTGCGATCTCAAGCTGATCACTGATGATGACCTTTCCAGTGTACTGAAGCCAATACAGAGGAGAAAGCTGTTACTAGCATGGGCAAACAAGGCAGGTAAGCAGAAATATAATTGCACTTTCTAAATATGATTATCCTCCTTTTTTTGAGGAAAGGGGAGGTTAAGAAGTAAGTTACAAGAGGAGATGGAAAAATGTCTAAATAGTAAGTACATGTGATACACAGAAGTTTCTCTTATTGTCTAAGACAGTTGCTGGTACCACAAATTGAATAAGGAAACTGGTCACATAGTACATCATTAGCATTTTTGTAATTCTCTAAAGAAAATTTTCTGGTTAATTATTAGTATTATACATTAGATTTGAATTTTTTTAAGTAGTTTTCAAGTAGTGAGCAAATAGAACACACAGAAAACACCAGGTCAAACTAATGAAATGATACACCACATACCCAAACTAAAATATTTATCATCAAGAAAAGAGGAAACCCTTCTTTTTAATTCAAATTAAACATAGAACATACGTTCTATGTTGTTTGTAGAATATGTTGAAGTTCATATGGGAGTATGACAAGGCTAAAGGTCACCTTGAAAAACAACCACTATGGGGTAGTATGGGGTACCTCAACTCTGGGATCATACTTGGCCCCCACTTTGGGGTCCAAATAAGCGGGCACTATGCAAACGTCTGCAGTGACCAAATAATGCCATTGACGCAACAATTTGATATGTATGAGTGTTACTTTGCCCCAAAAACACTTGTATCCAATAATCAACAAAAATTGCCCCAATAATTTCACACTTCGGCTATACTGATTGAAAGATGCAGAGAACTGTGGCAATGGCTTGCTTTCCATACAGTATAAGAATACACCTTGACAACTTAACAAACTATAAAGCAAGCCTTGTCCGATGCTTATGCACAAGGTCCATATGGCATACGGTACGGTGTGTACATGTGTACAAAGCCATTGCCTACGTCAACAAACAAGCAGCGACTTAACCTATAATATAATAATAATAATATATAATAATAATAATAATATAATAATAATATACAGGGTTTTTGTTAAGAAATGAAGTAGGTGGGTCAAGTTGAAAAGTAGACGGGACTGTCTGTACGCGGACATGGGGGAGGGGTCTAAGCCGGAAAATTGCAATTTAAAAAGTCTCTAGATGCAAAATGGTTCAATATACAGTTGTTTGGTCAATGATATTGCCCCCTCCCAATCACCCCTTTCTTCTGTCCTATTTTTCTTTTTTTCTCCTGAATTTTTTTATTGACACTCGGGTCATGGAGCCTAGGGAGGTAGCTTAGCAAGGGTGTGACGCACTTGCTGCATTAAATGAAGTGCGATCATAACAAAATGATAATAGGTCTACGGTACCTACAAAGTGAGTAGGATTTTACTGCCAAAAAATACCAAACTAGGTCTGTGATAGAACCTTCTGTTTTTTATTCAGCTTTTATCTCTGTTGAGCAACAATTTGTATGTCAAGAGAAGCCCTTCGCCTACCTCTACTCTCACCCACCCCTCGGCCTCATCTCCTCGACCATACTACTAATGTTCAACTTCTTGTAGTTTTTACCAACAGTTAACTGCTGTGACAGTTTCAATCACACCTGATCTGGTTGTGGGTATTTATTCCTCTCGATTTTTTTCGTCATTTTTTTTTTTTTTTTAATTTTTTTTTTTTTTTTTTTTTACTGAGCGTCGCAAAGTAGCCGGGTCATGTACGTGCAGTAAGCGGGTCATTTGACCCGGGTCCCGGCTACTAACGAAAACCCTGAATATAATAATAATATAATATAATAATATATATAATATAATAATAATATAATATAGTAATAATATAATAATAATAATAATAATAATCAGCAGTTATTTTTACGACGCTTAAGCGACCACAAATGTGGGAGAAGACCGCATGGGCTTATGAATTACAACTTACACGTCGGTTGGCTTCCAATTCAACATTTCAACTCAAATTTGGAATCTTTTCAATTTAGAAAGTCATTTCAGATGGGAAAACCGTAGATTGCTCTTGGTTGAAAAACCCACCTTACTATGACCCGGCCGGGAATCGAACCCCGAACCTCCCGATTGCTAAGCCTCATTGCTTCAAATGCCACCGCCTTTATCTTCTCGGCCACAGCAACCTAAACAGACGTGTCAGAGAATGCCCCTGTTGCCAATTGAAGATACGCTTGATTCGATAGATTGCGAGCTTGAGTGCTGCCCCTGTTTGTTGTGTAAATGCTGATGTTCTGTGAGTGTCCAAAAAACTAGTACCTTAATGCAATAACTGTCTGTTATCAGGAAATAATTTATCAAGGTTGTTTATTCATTTCATATCATCTACTTTCATTGATGTGACATATTTTCATTCTTAAAGAAAAGTTGCTTGGATCAGAATCTTCACAATCATCTGAACCCGACTCTGTGGCCAGTTCACCAGGCTGCAGCTGGGTGCCCAGTTCAGCAGGATCAAGTCCAGCAGCGGTAATTGCAGATTGGGCAGAGTCATTTAAAGTTGATTGGGATAAAATGCCTAAAAGCCTTACAAAATCACTCCAGAAGAAAAAGAGACCCACTCCCAAAGATCGGCGTGAAATGATCAGAATATTATGCAATGACATAATGAAAGTTGAGTCAAGTCCAGGACGAAAGCACCTTTCTATTATTGCACAGAAGATCGTTCGTGAGTTTCCAGAACCCTTTAAAGATGACATTGAAGGACTTGTTGTTGGTAGTGGATATGCATCCCTTCTTACACAGTTGGAAAACCGTATGAGCAATATCAATAGAGGCAAACTTCACCTAAATGTTGGTTACCCCCTGTTTGTAGAGGGTGAACAGAATGAAGCACTAACAAAGAAGCGTAAACTCAGCACCTCATATGGCTGCAAAAACTGGCAACCAGAGGACCTACCTGAAGGGGAGGATCGAGACACGCAGAGAAAAAAGATAGATGACTTAAAGGTGATGCATGAACTTAACATATGGGATGACAATGAGGTTGTTTTCCTCATGAAAACTGTATTTCCAACCATCCGTGCCAAGATAAACAGTCAGCAAGTTCCTGTATGTGCTCTCCTTGATGAATATCCTTTCTTGTTTGAGGAGGTTGGGATGATGGGACATTTTGAAGATTTAGTGGGCATCAAACTGAAATCAGTTCTCACTACAGCTTTTATAGATAAAAGTCCACGAATTCAGAAGTTTCTGCAAGTGTCAGCAAAGAAGAAGAAGGAGGTGCAAAATATAATAGCTGATGTGGAGAGTGCTAAGAAGGAAAGTGGTGATCATTCCCCTGATGTTCCAGGACTTATTCTCCTCCTCTGCAATCACCTTGGAGATAAATGGGACGATCTTTTCTACCTTGCAAAGGTAAGAAGTAGCTACCTTTTTAAATCATTAAGCTTGTGAACAGTCTCAGAATAGCACTATTTGTCTGTGTTTTTGTGTTTTGCTCTGGTTTGTCGTTCTTAAACTTACAGTTATGTAGATGTATTGGTCAAGTTGATTGACTTTATAACGATTTTCCTCTGCGATGTTCACTGTTTGTAGGTCAGCTGTAATTGTTGTGTATTGGGACTCTGAAGTCCAAAGTTCAGTACATCATATGCCATCAGTTAATTAAGATCTTCCCCATTGTCATCATTTTGATTTCAGGGATACATATTGTCCCTCAGTTTCATTGTTTTATGTTATGCTTTGGAAGAAACTCCTGTTTCCCAGATGGCATCTTGAATGTTTTGTCCCACTATATAATAAGATAAGTATTCCAAACAATTTAATTGTTCCTACATTTACATTATGTTCAGGAAACCAGTACTGTGCAGAATATCACTAAGGATCTGAAGTCAACATCCCCATGCATCATTATTCAAGGTGAGAAGCATTTGGAGGATTTTGCTCTAAGATGCATTTCCTCCAGTACATATACACTGCTCTTTTTCCCTTTTTGGTTTGGATGATAGTTGTAACGATTGAAATTTGTGATGGTGAGTATGTGTGCGTGTGTATGTATTTTACTGATGCCTACCTTGTAAACACAATTTCTCATGAAAGGAAGCTTAGACAGATCTCATAGTTGGCATGTGGGTGTACCCGATAGAGTACAAGAAGCCTATTGTTTTTGGCAAAGGTCAAAGATCATTTGGGGTCAACAGAGGTGAAACTGAATACTTTGTAAACATGATATCTCAAGAAGGGAATCTTGGACAGATCTCAAGTGGTATGTAGGTGTGGTCACTTGAATCAACAGGGGTCAAAATTTGGGAATCTTTGATTAGAGAAACTTAGGAAGTTATATGATGGCAAGTGTGTCAATGACACCCCATAGTGCACTATCACCTGTGGAAGACAAAGTCATGAGTCCATATGAGATTTAACTGGGAAAACTCTGTTACTGCATCAATTCAGCATGTATGTGTGCATTTGATGCTCAGCATGTAACATGAAACTCAAGTACTATAGCCCATTTTTGACTTCATATGTGGTAAAAACATGTTGGTTGACCATTGCAACATTTTCAATGTCATTTTTGTGTTGCTGGGGGTGCCTCAGTAAATCGATATATCAGATAAACTGTTTTTTCTTTCATATCCACACTGACAATATTGAAATCTGCCATCAACGAATATATCGAAATACCAAGTGCATCCGAAACAAACCTTGAATACCAGTAATAAAAATATTGAATAAAAAATAATGACCCATTAGTGCACGCGAGTTGGAGTATATTCACGCTGCAACTGTAAAGTAGTGGTAGTCATAGCAGTGGCATTAACTTTAACTGGACATTCTCTTAATAGTTCTAATTGATATTTATTTTTTGCAGGTCCAAACATGTACACTGGAAGAAAGTTTATGTTGGCAGTAGATATGGTTATTGTTAATGACCACATTCAAACTTTTGAAAGTGCAATGACCATGCTGTTTGCAATGTTTTTCATCTTAAACATTGAGTATCCATCTGAAGGTGCAACTTTAATGGAGTTTATCCAGCGGTGAGTAGGCTGAAAGTACCCTAGTAATAGTTAACCAATGTTATTTTGTGTGGACATTCCCTTGACATGGAATGTAAGAGTGTATGCATATTATTAGCCACCTTCCAAAGATCAGCCGATCATAAAGGTACCAATAAAGAAAAAAATCAACAAATTGCAGTTAACTCTACTCCTACGCAGATCATTGAAATAAATCATACTCTGTTCTCAGTTACAGCTGATTTACTTATTTTGTACTATTTGTTGTGGTCCAAGAATAACAGCAGCTTTGGTAACCTTTTGTAAACATTGATGACCTTTACATTATTTTCACCAATGGAAAGTTAGTGTAAATAGTTGAATGGCATGTTTTATTATTTTGGAAAAGGGTGGTAATGTATGAGTTTGGTTACTTACTGAGAACACCTGCACAATTTGTTACAACTATAGGGTATCAGCTTAAACTGAACAAAATTGAAATTAAAAGAGGATTCACAAATTAGCTCTTCTTTTCAGATCATGATTTCCTAGAAAACTGTTGAATTCCAAAGGCTTGCAAATTAAGACAGGTATCCAGCTCAATTGCTTCTATCAACGCCAGTGAGCACACATACAATTGGAAACTGAGTTGTGTCACATCTTACTATCATGTATGACATACTGTAGTGTAAATTTGGGACCAAGGGAAATTAATTGTTAAATGGTTTAATAATTGCAAACTTATTTGAACTTTATGACTTCACAGTTCTAATTTTGCTCCTCTTTGCAGCTGCTTTGTTGGATTAAATCCAGAAAAGGGAAGAAAGACCCCCAAATCCAAGAAGAGCTATCCTGTCAACCCAAAAATTTTGGCTTTGGTTGGAAACCTGAAGGAGTTTGAGTCAGATTGGACAGTCTAAATGCTTTTCAGGCACTTCCCGTGATTGGTCACATTAGTCTGACAATTTGGTAACTTTGGATTATAAATCTAGGTCACTTGGTTGATTTAAAGTGTTCCTAGTTGAGAAAATGTTAGCGAGCCTCTTGAGCCTCCTTAACTGGAACCATAGACTCTCCAGCTACAGAGAAGTCTCTTTTACAAATGAACAGTTAAACATTTATACAGAGTTCAAACTATTGTGTTTAACTTTGTTGGTGGATATTTACAAGGTTTTACTTGTTGACAAAATTGTTAAAGACTATTATTTGGTGCTATCATGACACCTTTCCAATAACTCCATAAACTCTGAAACTCTTCCAAGCAGGTTCACAAATGTTAGAAAAGTTTTGAATCCATAATAGTTTCAGATGTCAAGTTATTCTGTTAATTTTGTTAATGCTATAAGCTTGATATCTAAACTATATTTTGTTGTCAAAATATAAAATCTCTCTGCTAAATGTTGACATGAAATCTTTTCATAAAACTGCTCCTTCCACTCAACAGCAGAAGCACAGGAATATAAGGACAACTTTTTTAATCATTTCCAGGTACAAAGGTCAAATCATTGTTTATATATCTTTTGATCAGATGATTTACAATATCTTTGGTTAACAGAATAGTTAATCTTTATTCTAACTTATTGTAACATATCCTTGTCTTTAACTTCCACTTTGAACTTTAAGGGCTAAAGAAGGTCATGAAAATTAGAAAAAGTATACAATCCTTATCAGCGATAGAGGAGTTACCACAGTTAAAGGTATTAATTTTCTGTGAACATTGATATGCCCATTAAAGTGAATATGTTATATGAGCGATATATTTAATAATGCTAGAACATTTAAAAATACATGAAATGAGCATAGTTGTAATAAAGTTAAATGAAGAATAGTGAAGCCACCTAAGTTTCTGTGGTCACATAATACAGTGACCTTTGCATACTTCAAGTGCATCTGTAAATAAGAGGGAAAGGAACTTTGTTGTAGAGCAATAGAAAGGGTGAGGAACTAGCAGGTGTTAATTAATTGTTAATTAGTTAATTGTGAAAACTTTCAGTGGCTGATCCAGGATTTCCTGAAGTGGCCGAAGAGACAAATATGGCCACATACAGACTTATCAGTATATTTCCAAACAATGAAAGTATCGTCTGTATAACAAAACCTTTTCCAAAAGAAAGGCTGGGTCACCCAGCAAATTCCCAGTCATCAATAAGAGATTGCCTTCTGATGTTCAGTCTTATATATTACTTTTAAGGTTTTGACATTCAAAAATATGTTTCAACAAGTTTTGAAGTTGTAAATAAAAGTTTCAGAGAACAATAAGTTGTTTTTTTTATTTTATAATCTCACTGATAATAGTAATTCCATCTGACAGCCAATTTTACAGACAAAGACCCATTTATTGCAAGGAAAAAAACTATAGATAACATTGAAGACTAGACTTTACTAAAAGATACAGTAAATTAAAAGTCACAATACAGTTATTTTACAGAGAAAATTACATATTGCAAGAAAAAACTGCGTAAATAACGGTTTCAGACTGTTTATTTTACATAGAATGTAGTGTAAAATAACGGCCGTCATATAGTAATTTTACGGATAAAAACTTTTATAATGCAAAGAAAAACTGTATAATAACATTTTTAGACTGTTTATTTTACATAGAATATGGTGTAAAATAACGGTTGACATACAGTAATTTTACGGACAGAAACTGTTATAATTGGGGGGAAAACTGTATAAATAACAGTTTCAGACTGTTTATTTTACATAGAATATGGTGTAATATAACGGTCGTCGTACAGTAATTTTACGAATAGAGTCTGTTATAATGGGGGAAAAAACTGTATAAATAACAGTTTCAGACTGTTTATTTTACATGGAATATGGTGTAAAATAACGGTCGTCGTAGAGTAAGTTTACGGACAAAAACTGTTATAATGAAAGATATAAACTGTATAAAAAACAGTTTTAGACTGTTTATTTTACATAGATTATCTGCAGTTGGAAATAACAGACATTTTCTGGAAACTCTGCTGCCAGAGAAATTCTGTTTTTTAACAGAATTTTTTTTAACAGTGTGTGTGAACGTGGGAATGTATGTCGTCGTGGCTGTGCGTGTCATGTAAACAAAAGAACTAATTTGTATAACAACTGCTTCTCTTCATGCACCATCATATAGATTACAGTCATTATATTTATAACTCTCTTCTACTATAGTTCAATGGACGGAATAAAGTGCGTAGAAGTTAACTTTTAGTAGATTCTTAAAACCGTAGCTATTCCAGGTAAAACGAGGCGTTTTGGTTAGCACAGAGTGAAATGCTACGGTGGATAAGTGCTATACGGCGGATATCAGAGGACACTTACGGCGAGTAACCTGTACACTTTGCCAATGAGAAGATTTTCTTTATTATAAATTCAATAAAATGAGTGTTGAAGGTACAACGAGGTTAGTTCATGAGAGGTCCGCGAAATGCCAGATTAGATAAGAACCTAGAGTCAAGGGAATCGGTGATACGGAGAGAACCAAATTGAAACCTCAATAAGTACCATGTGAGCGCCAAATTGATGTAAGATGAGTTCTACCGCGGGTAGTTGGGTCAGGCTTTTGAAAGTTGATCCTGCTTTCTAAAGCATATCTGTAAATAATGCGCCAACCGCATACTGATCAACTGTAAATGACAAACTAAATAGTAGTCCGTGACTGGAAAAATAATTAGACTTTTACACAGTGCGGTACATCAAGATTGGTGCAAAAATGGTGGAAAGATGAAGTATTCAAATTAATTTAACTAATTTAAACACAATTATAAAAAATGCATATAAATTGACAAATAATTGACAAATTGATTAAAACAAAACCCAAATAACTAATTATGAACGCAACAGCGCTAAAACATAAAATAGTGAACTTTACTTGGAAACAGCGTAAACTAGTCCTCTAAAACACGACATCACATTATCCCAAACACCAATAGGAAAAGATCCAAAACCTCTTGGACACCTACAATATATCTTGAATCAATAAAAAAAAAACTAATATTACAAAATCAGACAGCACTCAAAAGGATATGTACAAAACCGAGGGAAGAACAAACGACCCATCTGGAATCGTAAAGAATACTCATTCTGTCCTAGAGTTGACAGTTGGCTTTCGTGGAGTGCAGACGTGTTTTTCGCTCTCGCTCTACATCTGATAACTGTTTTTTCACTGTACTGTGCTATACTTCCCGCCAGGCGGGTGTGCGCCAGTTCGTATATCGTTATCGTATATAGTCATCGTATATTGTATTTTATCCAACCTATCTTTAGTTTGTTTTGTTACTCCTCTGTGGCCCAGCCACCTTCGGTATCATGGCATCGCGCCGTGATTCCAAAATTGTTAAGTTAACCTTCACCGGTGAACAAGCGGTTCCACCGGTGCAAGTTTTTAGTATTTTAAAGAGTAAGGGTGTTGTTGTGCCTGGAGAGGTTGATGCGTTGCAAGCTCTCCAGGGTCGTAATACTTATGATGTACGTTTTACAAGTGACGTGACCCGGCAGAAGGGTGTCGCGTTGCTGAGTGGGGTTGAAGGTTTGACAGTTACTCCGTACGAGCGTTCCGTATGGGTAACTGTCATCCACGTAGGACTAGAGGTGCGTCAGGAACTTGTCGCAACTGTTTTAGGTCGGTTTGGGGCTGTCAAGGCCATGAAAATGTGCTCCTACGCACAGGCCCCCGGGGTGTTGAACGGGCACCGACAGGTTCGGATCGACCTCAAGCAGGACATTCCCTCCTTCCTTTTTATTGCCGGACATAAAGCTCACGTGCGATACCCCGGTCAGCCCCGTACCTGCTTCAGGTGTGGGGAGACCGGGCACGAAGCCAAGGGCTGCCCAAACAAAAAGTGTGGGCGCTGCCTTCGTCTTGGGCATGATACCTCTGCTTGCCCAAGCGAAGTTGTGTGCTCACTATGTGGGAAGGAGGGGCATGTTTTTCGCGCTTGTCCCTCCTCTTATGTCTTTATGACAAAGAGTGGGGGTCAATCAAAGGCGCCAAGTTCTGGCGCACCTACTGCCTCGGAGGAAGCTCCACGCAAAGAGGGGGGGCCGGATGCACCTAGTTCACCCTCCCTTGAAGTTGCAGACCCCAACCCCGTGCCCGCACCGAGAAAGTCTCCACCAGCTTCCCCTATCAACTCGTCCAGTTCCGTCCCCAGCCCGCCGCCGGTGTCGCCAGATCTGGAGACTCTGTCCGACGGCGACTCCGGGGACTCGGTGGTCATCGGGTCTCCGGAGGCTCTGTCTGACAGCGACTCCGGGGGCTCGGTGATCGTCGAGCCAAAACGTGCCACTGGGACGAGCTGGTACGACGAGATGGGGGAACCCTCTCTAAAAAGGTCGGCCTCAAGTGACGACTCGGACGACGATATGTCGTCTAGAGCGCGCTTGAAGCTTACAGAATCGTCGTCGGCGTAGTTTTGCCCCATTGCCCTCTCATGGCCCATACATTCTCAGTTGCCACTTTGAACGTGAATGGCATGAGGGATCATCGCAAGCGCAGTCGCATTTTCCAATATTGTAAATCAATGGAGGTCGACTGCGTTTGCCTGCAAGAAACACATATTTTGGAAGAAGATGTCCCTCTATGGGCTTATGAGTGGGGTGGTGAGCTGCATGCTTCGTTTGGTTCGTCTTCATCCTGTGGCACTGTCATCCTTCTGTCAGCTCGTCAGGCGGGTTGTGCCACTAGGGTGGAGACGGATCACGAGGGCCGATTGGTTTGCATTCTATTCAAGTATCCACAGGGTAACATCGCCATTTGCAATGTGTATGCTCCCAATCGGCCTTCTGCTAGACGAGATTTTTTTAACACGCTGCCTTCCTTTGTTCCTGGTAGTGCGCCGTGTGTCATGGTCGGAGACTTTAACTGTGTCCCAGACTCGGGTCTTGACAGACTCGGAACTTCTGTGTCTGCAAGTCCCGACGCTGGGATGACAGAATTGGACAGATTCACTTCGGCACACCTTTTAGCCGATGTCTGGAGGCATATGCACCCGTGTAGTACGGTGTATACGTGGGTGAGGCCTAACGGAGAAGATGCCTCCAGGATAGATCGAGTGTATGCGCCCGTAAGTTTTACATTTTCGGGTTGCGAGACGCTCAGCTGTCCGCTCTCTGACCATGACACTGTAGTAGCACGTTTTGTTTTGCCTTCCATTTTCCCCATCGGGCGGGGCCTATGGAAGCTTAACTGTCGGATTCTTGGCGAGGCAGAGTTCCGCCAGGGTTTCGAGACCAGGTACAAAGGATGGCAAACATTGAAGCCGGCCTTTGCTTCTATATCCCAATGGTGGGATGAGGTCAAGTTGCGCATCAAACACTACGCAATTCAGTATTGCGTGACCCGCGCACGGCGTCGAAGAGAAAAATTCTCGAAGCTGTGCGCGGAGGTGAAGTTTGGCGACCCTTTGGCTGTCATCGCTTTGCAGACTTATCTCGATGAAAAGTACCACGGTGCCCGCGTCAGGGCCCGTGTCGAAGCGGTGGAAGCCGAGGAGCGCCCTTCACTGAGGTTTTACCAGTCCGTTAGCTCATCGGCAGGTGACAGACGCGTCCCGTCTGTACGCGCTACTGATGGGACCGTGGTTAGTGACCCTCACGGCATTGTCCGCGTATATAAAGAGTACTATTCGAGTTTGTTTACGCGTGGCAATGTCGACTTGTCGGCACAGGCCGATTTATTGAGGGGAATCTCAAAAACCGTTCCCCACGATGTCAATGATATTTTGGGGGGCGAAATAACCACTGTTGAGCTTTGGAAGGCGCTTTCGAAGATGAAGAATGGCAAGTCCCCGGGTTCGGACGGGCTTCCGAGGGAGTTCTACCGAACCTTCTGGGCAATAATAGGACCCGACATCAGAGCCGTCTTCGAAGACGCCTTCCAAAACGGACTGTTAAACGAAAGTCAACGTCTGGGCATGATTACTTTGCTGCCAAAGTCTGGGGACCCCTTGGATCCCCATAACAAGCGTCCGATCACCTTGTTAAATGTGGACTACAAGTTGCTGGCTAAGGCCTTGTGCAACCGCCTTGCACTGGCTATGCCGCATCTTGTTGGTGATCTCCAGACTTGTGCAGTGAAGGGTCATTGCATCCAGCAGAACTTGTGGTTGATGCGCGACTTGACCGACTTTGTTATTGAGCGTGATCTGCCATGTGCATTGGTGTCTCTAGACCAGCAGAAGGCCTTTGACATGGTGGATCGCGGTTTTTTAATGAATGTATTGGAGACGTTTCAGTTGCACCCAAATTTTCGTAAATGGATTTCTGTTTTGTATGAACAAAGTTTCAGTTCTGTTATCGTAAATGGGTTTTGTTCGGAGGTTTTTAACGTAGAGAGGGGGGTGCGCCAGGGGTGCCCTCTGTCTCCATTACTTTATGTTTTGTTTAGCGAGTCCCTCTCTCGTCTTTTGGAAAGGGACTCCAAACTTGTTCCATTCGTTGTGCCAGGGGGTGCCAAAGTGAAATGCGCTCAATATGCAGATGACGTGACATGTATTGTTTCGAGTCTCGGCTCCTTTCGCGCACTCTCGCAGGATCTATCAATTTTTGAGAGAGCTACCGGGGCGAAGTTGAATCCAGAAAAGACAAAGGGCCTTCGTCTTGGTAGCTGGAGATACAGAAACTTACCATTCGGTGCGTCGTGGTCGGATCAGAATATCAAAATTAATGGTATATGGTTCGGCTACGATGCACCTTGTGATGTCACCTGGAACGAGAGGGCTGAGGTATTTCAGAGCAGACTCGAAACCTTTGGCACCCGCTGGCTTTCGATCTTGGGGAAAGTCACTGTTATTAATCGTTTCGTTTCGCCCATCTTGTGGTACCCTGGCGCGGTGTACCCTATTCCGCGTCGCGTCCTGGTACGGTTGGAGAGGGCGATTTTTTCATTCATATGGTCCGGTGGTACAGAGCTTGTCAAGAGGGCGGTATTGTACCAAAAACTGGAGAAGGGGGGACTAGGGGTGGTTCATCTGGGAAGTAAATTGACCTTTTTGTTATTTAAGCAGTTGTTTGTAGCGGTAACTGACCCAGGGTTGCCTTGTTCATATTTTGTACGTTTTTGGGGCGGTTTGCACCTGCGTCGATGGGTCCCGGCGCTGTTTAGCAACAGAGAACCGCATAGTAGTACTCCAAACAGGGTGGTGCGTGTCATCTGCTCCGCTCTGATTGAGTTGCCCCCTGTTGACCTGTCACAGCCGGCCCTCGTTCACAGTTCGTTGAGGGATAAGGCCTTGAATGCAACTTTTGTGCAGGGACGTCATTCTGCCGAAGTATGGCGTTCGGTGCATTCAAAGCTGAATGGTTACAGGCTCCGTGATCTCGCATGGAGAGTTGCACACGGTGCCTTGGTGACCAACCTAAAAAGATATCATTGGCGATTGGGTGATGGACTGTGCCCTAGGACCGGCTGTGACAGCTTAGAGAGTACTGCTCATGTTTTTTGGCATTGTTACTTTGTAGTAAACTTATGGGAGTGGTTCCAGACCTGGACCGACCGTGTTACGGGAGACCGTTCATGGTCGGTAGGGCAGGGCTTTATTTTATATGGGGTAGACCCTCCAGTTTGTTCGGTAGCTGTGTTGCACCGCATCATTTTTGTTTGCTCTATTGTAAAAAAACATGTTTGGCGGAATAGGTGTAATTTGGTTTTTAGGGGGAAATTTGCCAGTTGGCAGGCAGTCCTGGAGTCGGTGAGGTCCGACGTTCGCCTTCAGATTGAAGGCGATTTTCGCCGTTTATCTGGGGCTGCCTTTTTTGGACGCTGGTGTGCTGGGGAGGGGTTTTTCGTTTCGCTGCGTGCGGGTCGTCCTTCTGTACGTTTTTGAATGTTTCAGTGGGGGGGGGGGGTTGGGCGTTTTGTCTCTGCAGGTCGGCGGGCGCATGTTTTTTTGGCTCGCTAGACCTTAGTTTCGTTTGTCAGAATGGGATGGTTCGGTAGTGCCGTTTGGCCGTGACGTTTTGTATCCCGCATGGCGGGTCACGTAAAAAGCACTCATTCTGTCCTACGGAATAATCAATTATTTGAAATCTCTTTGACCTTAATGGCCAGACGATACCAAGAACGGTCTCTTAAAGAAAAATATGACCAGAAATGATGATAAAAGAAAAACATTGAACACCAAACGATTGTCTATAGAATCTAGCACAAACGCTAAAGATATATTATATAATAAATGCTATCATTTTCTCTTCTCTGATTATCTTGTCAAATGATACACTTAATTTTGAAATGGTGGTTGCCATTCATTTTCATTTAACAATTTAAATATTTGTTCAGCATAGTTATAGTTTTGTCTTTTATACTCGATTCAATGAGTAAAACGTCAGGTAAATATTCATTGTTTCTTTTTTGAATATTGTTTGATCTTGTGTAAAATAAATGAAGGAAGTGATTTCATTTCTCGATTGAAACAGTTTGGGGTAACTTGTTTTCGTAGGAAAGGTAATATAGACACTTATTCTGCTTCCTGGTTTTACTTTCATAATTCAGAGCATACTCATTTTAAATATATTGAAAGTCTTTTGTTCGCATAACTGGCATTGGAAATGTTCACAATTTAAGTTGTGTTTATTACACAAGCAAATCGAAAGTCCATTAAACATGGCACTATTTCTTGTGAACTTCTGTTAGATCAGAGAGGTGTCTACAATACACCCATAGTTCAATTAAGTCAGTAAAACAATATTTTGAAACTTCTTGACGCCTGTTTCTCACTTTCAGCTAACGCAGCTGTTTGGGCTAACCAACAGTAATAACAAGATCCAAACATACACGTTTTATTTGATACCACTTTACTGATTATATAATTAGTATTAAGTATTATTATATGATTTTAAATCAGTTCGTGAACAATGTTCGGAGGTTTGATTGACGCCTGTTTCGCACTTTCAGCTTACTCAGCCGTTTGGGCTGATCAAAGGCATGACATACCAGTGGCGTAGCTGGGGGGAGGGGCAAGGGAGGATACGTGCCCCGGGTTAAGAGGGCGCTGTAATGGGAGAATGAGAGTATAAAAAGAAGCACTTTTTAGAAAAACATGATGAATTGATGTTTGTCGTCAGGCATGAATATTTTCCAGCTACAGAATCTGAACTGAATGTAGTTGTCTTTATTAAAAAATTTATAGATTGTGATTTCTCCAGTCCATTTCGACCGTTTTCTCTCTTTTTTTTATAATTCTGTTCTGTATTCTGTAATGACTACATGACACGGTACATAAATACACTTTAAATTATAATTATAATTTTACTTATCCAACCCAATCAACCACACTGTTAATAGAATTTAAATAAATAATGGCATTGAAAAAAATTAAATTTAACTTAAAGAGATGCTTTAAGCACAAGTATATATGTTAAAGCACTTATTTATTGGTTTCAAAAATAGTATTACTATCAAATAAATCATTATTTTTTAAATGTGATGTAATAACAGCAACCGTTGTTCTTTTTTTGAAGTAGTTGATGACCTATCAAGAGAAGAAGTTATATTAAACAAATTACGAATTGGATAAAGCATGTTTTCCTATATTTTGTTCATGAAAAAACACAATACTTTCGTCCCCCGCATAATGGTTTAAGTTTTTAAATGCATTTAACAGCCACTGCGAAACTCGCAATGGCATAAACTTACTTATTTTATTGTTACTCCTTTCGTAACTACCGAGCTGTCTGGAATGTGTTGAAAAGAATCCCTACAAAGAAAAATCTCTGTTTATCCGAGACAATCGTTGATCACTTAACTTATTCATGAGAGTATCATAAAAATACAGTGTACTTTGTTTTGTTATTAAACATTGTTTGACATTGAAAGATTAAAAACAAATCAATTAAGGAAGTGATTTGTTCACGAATCAAAGCAACTATTCAAATCGTTAGCCTGTATGTGGGAAAACAGAAGAGAAATTACACTTCTATGTTTTACTTTCAAAATTGAAAGCATGGTCAGTTTAAAAAAGTGGCAATTACATTTTCTCACGAATGACCTTTATAACCATTCTTTACAATAACCTTTTATAGTTTATATTAACTTTATTAACTTTGAATTAAATTGTGTAGATGTTTTTCAAATGCTATAACAAATGAATACCTCTATTTGAAGCTCTCTTTGGATTTTGTTTTACAATAAAGGGTTCAGAATATAGGGTTAAGAATTAATGCAATGATTGTATTTATTGATCGTTATAGCATTAAACTTATATTCGTGACACAAAATACCAGTTATAATGTTAGTGTTAATATTACACTAATGAATGTTACAGCAATAAAATATGCAAATACTGAACTAGAAATTTTCATAAGGAATGTCGCTGTCTTGTTTTCTTCAAGATACATTTCCCCGTTCAAATAACGTAATGACTTAAAGTAATGACTAACCTTAATCGGTTCTAGAGATGTTAAATTCACATATGTCATCGTACTGTGATGTAGAAAGGGACTCAAACTGTGCCTGGGTACAGATGCATCCAATGGTTGAGTTCTGATCACAATAAGTAACGTAGACTAAAAGCTCTTTAGTCCGTTAGTAATGTGTAATGTTTCCGATAATCACAGCCCTCGCATTGGATTACTTCCAGATTTATCGGTGGAAACCCGTCTGTTATTGAACAAGATAGGGCGACGTGTTATAGGATGGAGATGAGGAGAGGCCTTGACAAATAAGAGGTGTAGAAGGCTGGTATAATGTAAAGAGTTGTTAGATGTGATGAGAGTAAAGTTTATACTCGAGTTATCATCAGTCAATGATATATGATAGGTAGAAACACACTAGAGCGTTTTACTGTAATTTAATAATTATCTTGTTAGGAATTCACTGTTTATGCGTACATGGATAGTAAACGTATTTGATACTTGAGTCTGTGAGGGATAAAAACACTGAAATACGAAAATGTTGTGAGGCAAGACAACCTTGACCTTAGAATACTTTTCATATATTTAATGAGACGGAACTGATTTTGTGCGTGATACTAAGTTGTTGACTGCATGAAAAACGAACAATAACATGACAAGACGACACCCATGTCTCTTTTGTAAGCCGACGAGGAGTGTGCATAAATTTAAAACTTAAAGTAGCCTTCAAGTTTATGCGGTACTATTACCAGCCCTATCGACGGAGAAATTATTCCAACCAGGATGCCAAAAGTATCACTCTCCCACGAAATATAATTTAAAGAGTGCTAAGCAATTTATGACTGCAACCCAATTTACTGGGCCAATAATTTCGGGATTATCCCCAGCCTGTTTATATATATGTCTTTGGAACTTCCCAAGCACAACTATTAGAGTAACTAGTGATGGACATGAAGTCCAAGTGTCCCTGAGTAGCGACAAAGCCAACTGTTGAATTACCACTACACGAGGTAATATAAATTTTAAACACATTAAATGTTACCTTTAAGTGAATAATAGTGTTTCTCAAATTTCCCTCATTTCAATAACAAGCAACTAGATATATATGTCTGGTCTGGAACATGTCAATTCAAAGTAAAAGTTATTATTCTGAAGTAAAGTAAGAGTTTTCATGTCACAGAGGAGAGTTGAAGGAGGATGATAAATTGTAAACAGACGGTAAGTATGCTGTAGGAGAGTAGCATGTATAATATTATGATCATCATCGACCAATGGCACTTGGTACGTTCCAGCATCTTCTGTTTGGAGGTTTAGAACTGTAAAACCAAAATCATAAAAATGCGATGAATAATTTTCAAGTGAGTAATTAAAACAAATATTGATTGACTATATGCTCACCATTTGACCATAACAGCTCAGTTTCAGCAAAAGTACGGGTAGATGTCACTCCGATGTGGGCCATCTCAGTGAAGTTCAACTGAAATCGAAGTATATATATATATATTATATATATATAATTCATATTTATATGAAAAGGAAATATCTCAGAAGACAAAGTCACATCCTACAACAGAATAAAAACCTGTCAATCTGATAGCTGGTCCATCTTGACAATTAAAATTACAATCGATACACTCAGACAATGACATTTACTGGGACATTACGACGAATAAAATAAAAAATTGTAAAATCTCCATTTGTAAAGATATCTGATCTTTAACAATGATTATCCTGTACGTTACAAACACCGCTGTCTAAATCTGCAGTGTCGTCTTTAACAATGTTTACGCTGTGCTTTAAAGCGACCGCCGACTAACTTTGCAGTGAAGTCTTCTTTCGATAGAAACCAATAGTAGACAGAAGGTATTCTAGAAGAGGTTAAGGATTGTGCGCATGCACGGAAGTGTTAACACAGGAAAATAAAATATTTGGTCACAGTATTCAGTGAAATAATATAAGTATTTCTCAATTCCTGTTAATCTGCCTTCGGAGTGTTGATTGTAGAAGGCAAAGAACCAATGTTTATTTTTCTCGCTTATCCTTTCAATGCTCAGCTTACCATTTGTTACTCTCAGAGAATGGATGATGATAAATCTCTTTCATAGTTTCCATTTGCAAACCATATGACTATATGACAGTAATGTGTTTATATACAGGTAAATATAAACTAAACGCTGGTTATGCGAAATAATCCTCTGACGCTGTACAAAGCTTTTGCGCCCGGTGCTTGGCTAAGTAACTTTTAAATGTTAAAGAATCGAAATCTCATTGATATTTCAATGAAATACTGCGTGAAATCTTAAAAAAATGAAACGAAAATCGCCTTCAACCTGAAAAGCGAATGTCACACTGACAAGGTTGTGCAGAGATGTCGGTGGTTTTCTTAAAAAACAAACGGATGTGAACTGAATATGACAGAATGTTTCACATTAGTGAACGTAGGGCAAGCAATGTCGCTTATTCCACTATTTAAATCTACCATGAGCCCACACTCCATCTTCACCCATTCGACATACACCAAAACGGTAACAACAGTCCACTTTTAATTACAAAAATATGCTGCCTCAACTAGGTCACCACACAAAGGTTATAAGTATTTCCTAATATTTGTCCTAATACTTGTCATTTAGCCTTGGAAGATGATCCTGCTAGAATCGAACGTCAGGCCAACTTACTTTTACACATTCTCCCACACATACTCTCTAGTGGATAAGCAGTTTGCTAACAGTTTTATTTTATTCTAATATTTTCATCATACTATTTTAGGCTCTAAGGTCAAAATCTTATGTGAATCATGGAATTGTGCCGTCTTCCATGGTTATAACATGTTCTAATGTAGCTATATCCGCCACTGTGTGCAGGGTCTCCGTTTCTTAAAATTGAAGACTATTAAACAACATAACAAGGCTTCTTTGTATCACTGTACTTATCAATAAATATCACTTGAAGAAAGTTCACGTGTTTTTGTACGTTAGCGTTGAACGTTTACAAAAATGAACCTGGCAATGACAGGACAGGAATATCAGGAGGCGCCTGTAAAATGGAGCTTGGGATCAAAAACAGGAAGTCCCTTAACCATACCCACCGGCCCACGGACTTCGGAGCAACGTGTGCAAGGAAACACTGAGCTTAAAGTCATTTTGGATTAAAATTGGATACTTCAACATTCAACGGGGAATAAGCAGTTAGAAAAGTAAAAGTTTCTGTTGGTGCGATTTAGTATTCAGAAATTGGTCATGGATAGTTTGTTAAATTTGAACGATTCTTTTCTTCTTGGGGTAGGGTATGTTTATATGTTAAGCGATGGCTATGCAAATAATGAATAGACACTTTTCTCTTTCATAGCATTTGCGTACACGGTTGATAATAAAAATGACAAGAAACTCACCTGGATTACTTTTAGAGATGTTAAACTCACATCGGCCAGAATACTGCGGTGTAGAAAAGAACTCCAGCTGTCCCTGAGTAGCGATGCATCCAACGGATGAGTTCTGATCACAAGACATGACGTTAATAGAAAGTCTTCATTAATAGGAATATCCGGGAACGAGAAGTCACATCCTACAAAAGCGTAACATTCTTTTGGAAGTACTGCTTCTCTATCTATGCAGTGAGAATTACAATCAGTGACGTCACAATAACATGATCCCAGAGAGATGCCAAGAACAAAGAACGAAGAAACAAAAAATCCTTCCATCTTAACAACTTTTAAAGTTCCCTCGCGTCGGAGACTTGCGCCCGTAACTGTATGTTTCTAATACTCTACATGTATAATTATCCTTGAGAGCATACTTTTAACGCATGCGTATCTTTAACTTCAATTACGCATGGCTGAAAATAGCATACCAATAGCATAGAATTGAAAGCCTTGTATATCCTTTTAAATGAATATATTTCTGTATTTTAATAATTACTCGTCAGATTCACTTTCTCTCTCTCGCTTTCTCTCTCCTGAGACATTCCTTCATGACAATTGTCTTTTATTCTTGACAAGTTGTAGACATATTACCTCTTTATATGTTGGGCCTAAGTAAAATCAAATATAGTCTTTATTGACCTTTTATGACTCAACAAGGATGATAAAAGTTCATGGATAAAAAAAGTAATTAATTAATAAAATACATGGTACATAGCTCGTTCTAAAGACGACATGAAAGTATATTATTACTTATTTTGCAGAGCTAAATGGAAGTTTTCCATACCGGGCTTCTCTGTGAACCGACTTGAGGAATATATGAGGTTTACAGAGAAGCAGTGATATGAATTTAAAGGACCACTAATTTAACGGCTTACTCAGTAAGCCTCATCTTACAATATATTAATTCAATATGAGCTATGCATTATTCTTTCTTTCCAGTGCAACTCTCTTCCCCAAAATGTACCCCATGGAAATTCCCATGCGTATTTAAACAGAACGATTCCACTAACTCTAAATGAATTTCATTCTTCACGGATAGCATTCAAATACTGCGATAACATAATTCATCGAAATTGAATCAAAGGGAAGATAAAATTGTCCATGTCATTGCCATTTGTCTTTCCTACTTTCATCCAATAATCTAGCTCCGGAATATCTATGATATCCATGGGGCAGCTTACCAAACAGACGGTATGTGTGTTGTAAGAGAATTGGGCTGTCAGTCCCGTCATAGTAAATCTCTGTTAGGTTAATATGATATGTTCCAGCATCTCCTGGTTGAATGTCTCGGATTCGGAAAGAAAAATCGTCAAACCCCCCCGATGGATGCCAGAGCGGGTATTCAACTTGGAATAGATAACGATCATAAGTATGATCCTCATTCCACCGGAACGTACCAGAGTAAAGAAAGGGAGCTCGAGGAACAGTATCATCGGTAGCCAGTTCGGTAAAATTCAAATGTAATCTAAGTATATATATATATACATATGAAAATGAAATACTTGGAAATGATAAGTCACAGCCTACAAACACATAACAGTCTGTTGAATTTACTATAGGTCCATTTTTACAGTGATAATCACATCCAATGTCCTCAGAAATAGACAACGTGATAAGAAAAATAAAAGAATAATATAAAGTAGACAAAAAATCCATATCGATATATTGCGGTAGAGTGACAATTATTAACAGTAATTATGATGTATGTAGTAACCGCAGTCAATGCAACACTATTCGCATATGTCTGCAAAGCGATGAGCGTTGTTTATCAATCAAAACAGAGAGTCGTTCTCAAGTACTACCTGCACATTCGCACACGTGTGGGTGATTTCAATTGAATAAAAAATGAAACTGATCAGGATGCTAATGAAATGATATCCCTATAGTTACGTCACAATGAATTCATTTGAAACTTTAGTTTTAATAATATTTGAGCTATTTTTGCTGATGTAGCCTGCTGATGTCTGTGGTGATATTGACAAATTTTAGAATTTTATTTTAACATGCTGTTCAAACATGTTTTGTATCTTTTAGCTGATCTTGTAGCTTATAAAAGAAATGATTCATAGTCAAGTGGTGATATTTAAATAAATTATATTTGACTCAACTCGGTTCAACACTGAAGGAGTAGTACTTACCACACATATTTGAATCTGATTATTACTCAAAATAAGACTGCAATTTTCGAACTGGGACTCCATAGATTTTCCCAATATCCATTTGTGGACCACATTACCCGTCATGCGTTTTAAGCATGCAATTTTAGCCATCTTGAAATATTTTAGTCATGAAATTCCATGTGTATTATCCAATAAGTTCGGTAGTTTCTCCAAATTTAGTACATCATTATGACCGAGGTATATGAAACTAAAATTCGACCATGTTGGTTGCCTAGTGTTATTTTCTAATAAATCAATAACACAGTGGTATGATCCAACAACGCTGTGGATTACATGCCGTGCTAAGGAAAATGAGCTTCCTCGTTACGTCAGCATCAATAATGGCCATCGCTTGTATGTTCGAAGACAGTGTATGTCTGACACTTAATTAAATGTAGTTACGGGGTTTTCCTTCAAACGCCCTAACATTACTTTTAATGTTTGGATCACATGTTGACCTTACTTATGATACATACATACTTGTGTTTGTGCTATTTTGAAGGGAAAAAATAATTTGGAGAGATAGATGCGATAAAGTTTTTAGGGAAAATTTGCCAGTTGGCAGGCACTCCTGGAGGCGGTGAAGTGTGACATTCGCTATCAGGTTGAAGACGATTTTAATTGAACGGGTGGTTGGAGGTCTGCCTCTGCAGGTCAGGGGGCGTTTATACTTTTTTGGCTCGCTTGACTTGAGTTTTTGTTTGTTAGAATGGGATGGATGGGTAGTGCCACTTGGCCGTGACGTTTTGGATCCCGTAGGGCGGGTCACCAAAAAATATATACTCTACATACTCTACATTCTATTGGGTTCGTGTTTATGTTATCCAAGATTCGTGAGCCGTTCTATTGAATTCGGAATTCGTTTCGTGGAATGGGTAAGCCTACACTAAAATCAACCTCACGACGCGAGTTCACGAGTCTTGAATGAATATACGCAAAAAAAGTATAATGCACAGTATGATATATTACCGTCACTGAACTGTGTGCACAGTTATTGTACTAATGGGCCCACAGCACATGTGTGATGCACCCTGTACGAAACTTCCACTATGCCATGTTATCGATCAATTCCTTCGCGAAAAATTCAACCAAAGTAGATCATACAATATTAGTGTGCTAAATATTTTTAAACCAATTCGAAACATATCTACATATATTTATGTAAATCTTCGGGAAATTTTGGACTTGTATATCTTCGTTGCGTGAGCGGTAAGAGGGGGTGGGTATCACTGCATCATCCGTATCGTAAAGTCACATGTGATATCTTTGTAACTATTTAGTTTTATCGAACAAAGTTATTTATGCTAATCCATACGTTACTACTAATTAAAACTTAACTAGTTACCGGTACTCATTAGCATTTAGTCTCAGATGGCGCTGTACCACTACAAAACAAATGAATTATTAAATTCTTATACTTATATGTTCTCGTGGAGTGCGGACGTGTTTTCGGCTGCTCTCCACCTTTAGGTTGACCAAACCTTTATTGTGTTTTTACGTTGGCCCTTCATTAGTTTGCAGTTTGTTTTAGTGTAGTTTGTGTGTTTTGGGTTTGTTTCGTTTTGGTTTTTGTATAAGTGCGTGGCTTTGCCACACCCCTAGCTGTCATGGCGGCTCGCCGTGACAGCAAAATCGTATTGTTGAGTTTTTCGGGGGAGGCTAAGGTCGTCCCCGGACAAGTGTTTTACAGTTTTGCGTTCTGTTGGTTTAAAGGTCCCTGGAGAGGTTAGTTGACGCGCTTCAGCGTAAACCTCTCCGGGGTAGGAATTGTTTTGATGTACGGTTTACCTCGGAGGCTGCCCGCGTCCGAGGCGTCCATGTGTTGGAGGGAGTTGAGGGACTGAAGGTCACACCGTATGACAGTTCGGTGTGGGTGACAGTTCTTCATCTCCCTCTGGACATGTCTGAACAGACTGTTGTGCGGACACTGGGGCGTTTTGGGAAAGTAACCGGCTACGAGGAGCCGGAATTCCTTGAATGTAAGGTGTAAAGACCGGGGCCAGACGAGTTAGAGTACAACTCAAGTCCGATATCCCCTCTACCGTGTAGGCTAATGGGCACAGGGCCCACATTGCATACCCGGGCCAGCCTCGCACTTGTTGGAGGTGTGGGCTGGAAGGGCATGAGGCCAGGTTGTGCCCGAACAAGCGATGTAGTCGCTGTTTACAGGTTGGGCATACCCTGGCCGAGTGTAAAGGGGATATCATAGGTAACTCGTGTGGGAAAACGGGCCATGTCGCTCGTTTATGCCCAGACCGCTCATACGCCGCGAGAGTGGCTACGGGCTTGGTTGAAGCGGTCCCCGTCCCGGCCTTTCACACCTTTCACACCTGATGCACCTCTTATCGCCCCAGTGTCCGACACTAGCGCCCGGTGGAGGCTTCGTTGCTCCTTTCGTGTCCCACCTCGTCCTTGATCGAACTTGCCGAGACCGCCAGCCTGCCCACTGAGGCAGAGCAGGACAAAACGGCAGAGATGGTACTAGCGGAGCAGGATGCCGCTTGTACTGGTTCACCTGTAGCTACGCCCGCTATCGGTGATATTAGTCGGGCCCGAGTCAACCGGCCCAAGAGACATTAAGTGGCCCAGATTCTGACTCGCCAATGGAGGACTGCAGTACAGCCTTATTAGTTGTGGCTAAGGAGTCCTCCGATTGGTTTGATGAGACGAAACAGGCCACTGATCTCATTGACTCGAGCGGCCCTTCCACCCTACCCGCAACCGCTTCCGCTATACCGGACACGATTGTCGCTAGTGGACCTCCTGTTCCTGACAGGTCCACTCGATCAATGACGAGGAGCTAGGAACTCTGCTCCCTCGTAAGAAAAGGGGTAACACTGCTAGGGGCCTGAAAAGACCCATATTGGGAAAACTTCGCAGGTAATGCGCAGGCCTGTTGTCTACCATCGGGACGGCGTACCCCGGATGAAGTTTTGGAGTGGGTGGGTTAGTTGTCAGATGTGTGTGTGGGGGGTAAGGTTGTGTGGTCGTTACATAATATGGGTTGGGGTTCTGTTTGTGGTTTGGAGTTGGCTTTTTGGGGCTGGTTTGTAGAGCTTTATTGTTTTGGTTCTGTTGGCCTTTGGGTCCGTGTCCTTTTCATGTCACGTTGAACGCTACATTGTATACATTTGTGGGTGAGTGAGAGATTTCTGTTTGTGGGTTTTCAGTTGGGTTTATAGTGGTTGTTAAACAGACTGGGATTGTTTTTGGTTTTGTTGACCTTTGGTCCGTGCTCGTTTTTCTTTGCACGTAAAAAGCACTATTATTAAATTCTTACCTCCTATTTCATAAGGTGATAAAGAGTTTATTGACAATGCGTTCTTAAATGTTCTTGTACAGTAGGAGTTCGTCTCCTATACACTTATTAAAATAACGAGTGTTTAACTGTTCATGTAGTAATCAATATTCTTATTCGGCCATTGATAATATTTCTGTGTATACAGTTCTAGATTTCAAATCAAATATTCTATTGTTATCATATCATATATTACAGATGACAATTATTTTTTTTTCAGTGGATCTTCATCTCTCGCTCTTGTATATTTCTTGGCATTTGAATGACCTTAAACACCTAACCAACTTTCATTGATAGATATCTGTCGCAAATCAAATAAAAATGCAAAGAAATAATATAGTTACGGTGGTCCTGATGGAACAGACGAGTTGCAAACTAACTGTGTTAGTATAACCCGAAAACTAGTGAAAAAACAACATTTGTCGTGTTGTCCAGTTACGTGCAACACAACAACTGATCACGTTGGTATTCGTCGTCAAAATGCCAACTTATGAATAGAATCGCTTCTCGGTCTTTTGGCTAAGATCTCCATTACTGGATATCAAACATCGTGTCGTTATTTCATTGTAAAGAGAAGAATATTTTTCAGTATCGATGATTGGTCATTGCAAGATTGCTTGGTGATGAATGAGATGGCGTAGCCCACAGTAAAATTACAAACAATTGTGGTTTGGAGTTGGCTTTTTTTCGGCCGGATTGTAGAGCTTTGTTGTTTTGGTTGTTGGCCTTTTCGTCCGTGTCCTTTTCACGTTACGTTGAACGCTGCATTGTATACGTTTGTGGGTTGGTGAGAGGTTTCTGTTTGTGGGATTTCGGTTGGGTTTTGGTGGTTGTTTAACAGACTGGGATTGTTTTTGGTTTTGTTGACCTTTGGTCCGTGTCCGTTTTCTTTGCACGTAAAAAGCATAAACAATTACGATCGGTTTGTTGGCTCTTCCAGACCTGTTTGCTCGTATTCGGGCTTAGTGGGAATGGAGGGTCTGTGGTAGGAAGGGAAGGAGGGGTGCCGAACGCTTTTACTTTTGTATTCAATTCAGTGTTGGGGTTGGTGTGGAGTAATTGTTTGTTGATGATAGTTTTAGTTACTGCACTGATAAGGTGTGGTTTTTAGTGAGTTTTAGGACGTGACGTGACGTTTTGGATTACGTAACAGCACAGTAAAGTTAAACCCACAACAATCGGTTTCGAACCGATGGATGCACCGTTTAACCTACATACCCCACTAAGTTAGAATAATTAGCATACAGCCTCGTATGTGTTGTATTAATTCTGTCAAAAGTCATTCATGTGGAGGAAAGTTTGGATTTTTGCAATTGAGGAATGTTTTTAAGGTCCGAAGATCTTGAACTATTAGAGTGGTCCTCTCAATTATGTACAAACTATATCTAACTTTAGAATTTGTTACCAATCTCTGCCGTTATCTACCTATTTAACGTTTCCTTTTCTGTTTTACTTGTCTTTTTTTTCTGGCTTACTGACCTGGGCGAGGTCATATTTGCATTCAAAGAATTGTTATTTCTTCCTTTTATTCAATTATGACTCCTTTGAATCTCTTCTATTACGTGCTCGCTGGGGACATCTTTTCTACATGTTCTCCTTTTAAACTTTTGTAGCAGCCCTTTGTCACCTCAATCATTTTTTAATTTAATAATTAGTGATGAACGGTTGTGGGACATGACCAGTAATTGCCGTACCAACCATTCAGTGCGAGTTCTTAAATACGCGATTCGAAAAGGAAATCGCATCCAGTCGTTTTTTTTTTGTTATAAGTAGGCCTATTGATATACCCGAAGATGGCCTTTCTTCGTTCCCGAATTCGCGTTATTTCAATTCAATTCAATTCAATTCATAAGACTTTATTTCAATCTCTCGCATTAAAGTATGCAATTATGACAATAGACGTGGGTAAATGTACAAGAGAACAAGAGATTGAGGAGTGCCAACAATGTTATGTAAAGATAGGTATGAACAAGCGGTACTGTACCTTCGTTACTTCAAACACATAGCTAGTACAGTAACTACTGGGGACACCTGTACTATATATGAGTATCGGCTGGTTGACTTAAGTGTCAGGGGGAAGCCATTTGATGAGAGTGCCAGTATAGGACATTTGAGATTTCTTTGAGAAAAAATAACATGGGTTATGTATGTATGTATTTTAGATCCTCCTGCAAGCAGGAACTCGCGAAGAAGCCTTCTCGGCTTAGCAATGCCACAAGCTCACCGAAGTCAGTCTCTAACATTCATATTTAACATCCATGATTATGAATTGTCAATTGTCGAAAACTCTGTAAATGGACGACATACATTAATCTTGGAGTGACTCGAACTTCCGCGAATATTCAGGGTTGAATTTTTTTGTAGTACATTCACCACCTATATTTTTCTATTCCAGCTAAAAAAACCTTCACTTTATTTCCTTTCACTTTCACTGTACTCACTTACTTTCTCAAATGGGTACCTCTGAGGTAAATAACAAGTCTCACTCTTCAAGTTTTCGGGAGATCATCCCAGCACTTGAGGATGTCTAAATAAGATGACAGATGTCAGAAGATGGAAGCATTGATCAAAACCGGTTCTTTCGACTATGATTAGATACTGTTCAAGTCATAGATTAATATTACATATTATAGATATATCACTTTTCATTTACGAGCGACATCACGGAATACATTTTGTAAGTGACTGTTATTCTTTCATGTCACTAAAATACTTCGAAAAAACGTAATATTTGCGACATCAACGGCTGTATTTGAAAATCACATAATTATTAACCTGGCAGTCAAACTTTTCTTTGATTAGATGATTCATTGCCACTGTCTTAAAATTGAAGCCCTTTATTTCTTTGCCATTTCTCTGACATGTCACTGCATATGATGTGGCACCTTCACAATATTGTTGTCAACAAAGTTGTTACATAATCCGTTAACAAAAAGATAACCGTACTTGTTCTTAAGATATTTGACATTTTGTTATCTTTTAGTTCACCTGTAAACATTATTGATCGAAATCAATTTAAATTTGTTAACAAACAAGATCTCTCTAAAAACGATTGAAAGTTTCATTTTAATATTGTTATGCTGAAGTAGTACTGCTAAACATCGAGGGCGAAAAAAAAAATGGCATAGAAATTATTTAGAATAATTAGATAGAGCTCCTCCATATAACTCATCTCCCTGTCAACTTGATATAAACCATTATCCTTAGCTGTAGCCAATTATAACAGTTTTCACAACCCTTTGACCCTTCATACAATTTTTGGTATGCAAAAAGTTATATGGGAGAAGTAGAGTAGAAATTGTTAGTAAAAGTATTACATTATAAAGTTGGGCGTCAACAAAGTATATTGGAAGGCGTAGAAAGAACGAAAGAATAAATTGCTGTTTAAAGGCAAAACGCTTGCGTTTGTATTAAGTATTATTTGGATGAGTTACTAAGATCCAATTGTATATCTTTAACTTTTATATATATTTTTTTTAATATTGGTGTGATTGCAGATGCTTACACGGACTACAATACCTCGTGAATGGTTATTTTAGAATTCCCATTTCTGCTGTAAATATTTGCGTGTGCCCTCGAAAGGGCTCTATGGTCTATGAATGGAGACATTCAAAAACGGGTGCAGTTATATCCTCTAAAAGCCCACAGGGACGTCAAAAACAGGTATTAGAAAGCTCAGAGAACTTTTTTAATATATATATTAGAGATTGAAAACAGCTGCGGCGCGTTAATACATTAAGGTTCTATAAGAAACATTTCACCTGATAAATACCCTGAATCGTTTCCCTATTCTATCGATGTCTGCAAAATATTCAGTTCCACGAGGAACATCATATCAATCAGAAAACTTTCTATTTGTATTATTTCAAATATGTCACAGCTAAAGGCATGGCAAGTGCCGTCAATTATTTCATTTCGAACAAATAAAGTGTAGTAAAACTTAAACATCGCCCTCATTTTCAAGAGGAAATAACATTCAACGTTCATTTCTCCCTACTAATCCTATAATACTACCCAAGCTTCTATCACCCATTTTTTTCAGACTTTCATTTTCAATCTTAAGAAAAAAAAAATAATAATGTCTTATCGTTCCTTAGTTTTACAATACATTATTATTTTAATGAGTCAAGCCTTCCAGAGCTACTACTTTTTTACAACATTCTTCCATTCAAAGTCGTAGAGCTAGTTGAATTAGCCATCTCATTTCTTACAATATCACTTTCTACCCCAACATCAACTCTCAAGAAGAGCTGCTTCCTCACAATGATGGTCACATTTGATATGTTCCTGTGTGAAGCGCAAGAAATATCCAACTATTTATTGGGGTGGCTCCAGAAAGATAAGAGATGATTAAGGCCCATTTGTAGTTGAAAGCATTCTAAGGCATTTTTAAACTATGATCTATGTCCAAGCGCAATAATGCTAATAACTAGTTTTATATGTTGATGTAAGGTTAAAAGTGAGAGAAGAGGTGACTGTTTACCTCCACCTATGAATCAGAATACTTTACTTCTGTGATAACGATATCCTTATACGGTTGACATCGAGGTTAAACTTGAGCAAGTTCTTGATTCGCTTGTGGTGGTTGTTTTACAGATTGGGATTGTTTTTGGTTCTGCTGACCTTTGGTCCGTGTCCGTTTCTTTGCACGTAAAAAGAACAGTTCGTGATTCGCAAGTAAGCTCATCGAGGTCATATCTCTTATCCCAAGATCATGAATGCTTTAATGAGAAAATAAAACAAAAGATATACCATTAATAGGTCGATATGCAGTAACCTAATTAAAGTTCTTCGAATGAAACACAAATATATCGCTGTATGTATCAGTCCGAAGTGCCTCACCCGTTGTACCCTGCTGTATTTGTGACGCAGTAACCGAAGGGTTTGGTGAACCTGTAGGCTGACCGGCCTTCTGTTTTAGAAAAATAATTGAATGGATGGCTTATGTGAATATGGAGACGTATGTGGTCGTGACTGTGCGTATCAAGAATAACACTTTATTACAACAATTTGAGAACTAGCAACTGTTTCTCTTCTTCTGATTACACATCTGTTGGTCGACTGTTGGCTACCTAGATGTACACCCTCATATAGTATTACAGTCATTTTATATATAGGTCTCTTTTAGTCATTTTATATATAGGTCTCTTTTACTATCTTTCACTGGACGGAACACAGTGAGTAAAGGTTTAAAACCGTGCCCACTTGAAATTGTTGCATTCCTGTATTTGTGTAATAATCTATCACGGTGTTGTAGTCTGGCTTTTTTCCGGAAGATCCTCGCACGGAATTTTGAAATTTAGAATGCCAAGCACCATAAGTTTACCTTACTTAACACCGTAACTATTCCAGTAAAAACTATAGATGTTTTGGTTAAGCAAAAAGTGAAGTGCTACTGTGGATACCAGCTTTTTCCGAGTGATCTTAGATGTTTCATATTAAGTGCTATATGGCGGATATCAGATGAGACTTGCGGCGAGTAACCTGTACATCTTACCAATTAAATGCTCTTGGTAATTATAAATTCCATAAAATGAGCAGTGTTTAAAGTACCATACGAGTGTCTCGAGGGTAGTTCATGCGGGTTCTAAAAAGGGCTCGATGAGATAAGAACCTAGAGGCAAGGGTACGGTTGATATGAAAAGACCAAATTGGAACCTCAGTAAGTACCAGGTGAGCGTGACTACTGATAAAAGATGTGTATAACTGATGGAACTCTGGTCATACTTTGGGAAGTTTATATTAGGTGATCCTGCTTTATACAGCATATTTGTAAACAACGTGCCAGCCGCATACTGATCATCCACAAAAAAAATAGTTGTCCGTGACAGGAAAAATTATTTAGACTTTGCACAATGCGGTACATCAAAATTTGTGCAAAAATGGTTCGGTAGTGCCGTTTGGCCGTGACGTTTTGTATCCCGCATGGCGGGTCACGAAAAAAGCACAAAATGCCGTAAAGATGAAGTTTTCAAATAAGTTTAACTAATTTAAACACCACTATGATACAATTATTCTAAATTGACAAATACCAAGCAATATATTTAGACCGCCAATACGCTACATAAATTAGAATTTAAAAGACAAATACCGCAACGTTACATCCAGAACTGTTGAAAGCAATGTGATGAAATCAAAACCCAAATAACTTATGATGACTAACTAAAGCTACAAAAACAATATATTTAAGACTTGCTTGAGAAAACTGTTACCGTATACGTGCTTTATGCGGACCAAAGGTCAACAGAACTAAAAACAATCCCAGTCTGTAAAACAACAACTGAAACCCACAAACACAAATCTGTCACTAACGCAGCGTTCAACGTGACGCGAAAAGGACACGGACCCAAAGGCCAACAGAAGCAAAACAAATAAAACACTACAAACCGGCCCCAAAAAGCCAACCCCAAACCAGAAACAGAAAAAATAAAAACCAACCTATATTATGTAACGACCACACAACCCCCACACCTACCAACTTTTACTCACTTCAAATTTCATCCTGGGAACGCCGCCGCGATGGTAGACGACAGGCTTGCGCCAGCGTCTACGTAAGGCAGAGTCGGGAAGCCGTGCATGGTTCGCCTCCATGCGCAACCTGTCACTTTGCACGAGGGGTACAACATCCTCTGCCCTTCAGACGTCCCCATCGAAAACAAAGGACACTCCAGCAAAAGGTGTTTGCATAGTCTCGATTGCTTTACAGCCCACACGGAGACAAATCCCATCACCTATTCGCCCCTGACTAGGCGAAAACGGTTAGTGATGAGGTCCCCATGTGCAATCCTCCACGCCAAGTCCCGGAGACGGCTATCTAGTGACTTACAACACACAGACCGCTACACATCTGGAGAGATGGCGGTTTGGCAATCCGACGGGCACACAGGGGCGAGCATTGAACGAAACAATGGTGGGTATAACACAGAGGGGGCCTTGTTCAGCAGAACATGTGGCCCACCCTCGTCTTTGATTCGACGAAGTGAGTCACCAGTCTGAGTATATACCCCAGAAGGGCGTGTCGCCTTTGGCCGGTTATTGGAAAAGGATCCGGGCCAGTGATGGCGAAAAGAAACCCACCACAGAACCTAACAAAAAAGGCAAAGGGAAACGAAGGATTCTCAAAAGCAGCAAAAACACCTTTCGAGAGGAGAAAGCGCAGTTAGCGTATACGAAGTACCTCTAAAACAAGACTTCACAGTATCCAAAACACCAACAGGAAAAGATCCACAACCTCTACCTCTTAAACACCTTCAATATATCTAGAACCAATAATCGGCCTTTGGCTACGATCATGTGTAGTACCTGTACCCTTTTTAGAGTCTCGATGAAAGAGAACTGGGGTTGAGAACGCATCAGTCGTTCGGTAGTTTGGTTTTCGTGCTTTTTACGTGACCCGCCATGCGGGATACAACATGTCACGGCCAAACGGCACTACCGAACCATCCCATTCTGACAAACGAAACTTAGGTCAAGCGAGCCAATAAAACATACGTCCGCCGACCTGCAGAGACAAAACGCCCAACCCCCCACTCAAACATTAATAAACCCACAAAAGGACGACCCGCACGCAGCAAAACGAAAACCCCTCCCCAGCACACCAGCGTCCGAAAAAGGCAGCCCCAGATAAACGGCGAAAATCGCCTTCAATTTGAAGGCGAATGTCAGACTTCACCACCTCCAGGACTGCCTGCCAACTGGCAAATTTCCCCCTAAAAACCACATCACATTTTATTCCGCCAAACTGTTTTTTTTTCACAATAGAGCAAACAATAATAATGCGGTGCAACACAGCAACCGAACAAACTGGAGGGTCTACCCCATATAAAATAAAGCCCTGTCCTACCGACCATGAACGGTCTCCCGTAACACGGTCGGTCCAGGTCTGGAACCACTCCCATAAGTTTACTACAAAGCAACAATGCCAAAAAACATGAGCGGTACTCTCTCAGCTGTCACATCCGGTCCTTGGGCACAGTCCATCACCCAATCGCCAATGATTTTCGTGCCTATGTACTTTCTTGGGTGACTTTTCTTAAAAAGTACCAATAAATAAAGAAACTTCATATCAAAAGATCAGAAAGCGCTCAAAAGGATATGTACAGAACCGAGAGAAGAAGTATTAGCACATTTGGAATTGTTAAGAATACACAGACTACAGTCTATCCTTCGAAAAGATTAATAATTTGATATATCTTACAAGTTATTGTCTAGCCAGACGAAACCAACAAACGTCTCTTAAAGCAAAATATGATCACAAACGCTGAAATGATTATATATAATAAAAAAAAAATATTGAAACTCCAACAATTTTCTATAGAGCCTACTCGAATACTCAAAATGATATTTCAAGAACCATGGAAACATTTACAAACTCTTAACTATAATATAGGAAAATAAGGCCACAATTAATAAAAACAAAAACACTTGTAATCGTCAAGTGTTAGTATTCTACCATTTGGATCTGTTTTTAATGGAATATTTATATTAAATGATATCATTTGCCTTGTGTAATTATCTTGCCATGTGATATACTTAATTTCGAAATGTTGGTTTCTATTAATAATCATTAAACAGTTGAATAATGTCGTTCAGCACAGTTGCATTTTATATTATTTACATTCGATTAAATAAATATAACTCCAGGTGACTATTGGTTTTTACTTTGTCTCTTGTAATTAATGTGACCTTAGAGAGTTGTCCAGAATGTAATCGATTATCGTTATGTATCAAACGTAGTTTTAGGACCTGGTTTATTCAAACGTACTATAGAAAGAAATTCAAGAATGGTTAGACGATAAACTCCACCTTTTTCATTCAAATACCGCGTAGGACAAATTTCTTTTCATTTACAAAACTCAAAATCGTTTACAGCATACTTGAAGGCCGATATGAAAGTATAATTATAGAGTTAAAGTGTTTGGCCTACAATATGTATGACTATCTGAACCGTTCGCCTGGTGTATATTTTAAACATGCATGGTCTTCACTTGACCTTCTGTAGTTTGGTGCTTAATATTCATTTCCTTGTTTTTTGTGACAGCATAGCAATTGACATTTCAGTAAGGTATTATTAAGAAACTTCTAGGAAAAATTAAGCGTTGTATTACAATTGCCATATTACAATTATTACTTTGTAAAAGAATAGAAATACCCACACAATGCCAGTTGCGTAAGAATAGAAACATTGTTCAAATCAGCATTATGAAATCTCATGAATAGGTGTTTTCGATAAACGAATATGACACAGAATGACTTTAAACTTTCACTTACCTAGGTAACAATAGACTATTGTAACTGAGTAGATTTTTACTTTCCCCTCTGTTAATAAATGATCGACATTGTCTTTTTTCTCTCTATCTCTCATATTAAAGTTAATAGTACACTCATATGTCAATGACTGGGTGGAATACATGACATTGACGTTCGTTAACATGTGTGTACTTAGTCTAAAGTGCTTCTTCTCTTCAAGCAGATCTCAAGTCCTATAAAAATGACATCAGAGAGAAGTCTTCAATACACCCAAGATTCAATCAAAATAAGTATGTGAACAATATTCAGAGGCTTTATTAACGCATGTTTCTCACTGATCAAAGATACTAACAAAATTCAAACATACACGTATCATTTGATACGGGTTCACTTTTTATACGTAAAATCTACCTTTGGTCAATGTTTCATCTGGTATAACAGTCTACGGGAATCTTACATATGAAATGCTATAAGGCAAGACACGATTCACTTTACAATGAATATGTTGAACATCCTATTGCCAACGTTCACAAGGTAATAGTCACATCCAATATACTTCGAGAGAGGCGTAGTGATGACTGCTGCTCAACGTAATATGTACTCAAACAGCTTATCATTAGTATTATTCAATTTATATGATTGTATACTCGTGGACCCTAATACATCCGGCAACAATAAAGAAGATGTGCACTGTAGTGTTTTTCCTTAACGAGGATTGCCACTCAATTCACTTCAACATATATTCAACTGTTTTTAAGCGGTTCGTTAACTTTCCGCAGACATTCTGCAATGTCACTTTCCAGTAAAAGTTTAGGATTGAAAAACCCAAATTCTATATGTACAAAGGACAATCTCCGTTTTTATTACTCTGCTTTGGTATTAGTAACTATTGAATCCATGATCCATCAGAAAATGGTACGAAAGATATGTCACCGTTAAGGTACATGCTCGGTGACGTTCAACTCTAATCGTAGTACTAAATAATATTTATATATAAGTCAAATATCCCACACTCCAAATATCTCACAACCGAAAACAATGTTTCATTTGAAAGTCGGTTCATCTTGACAAACAAATCCATTCAGTGCCCTCATGAAAATACATTATCAGGAACATTTCGACGAATTATACCAGATTACAAACATCTCCAACTGCTTTTACACTGTATTTTAACTACCTCAGATTAATGTTGCAATGTCGCGTTCCTGTACAATGTTTAGGGCTGGAAAACCTCCGTGTGAGTATCTACTTGAAATAAATAGCGATTGAATCCATATCTGAAAAAGCACCCCATCGTACAAAAACGTACGGACAGATATATATCCGGTGTGACACAGCTCGGTAACATTCCACTCAAATCTAAGTACATCTATATGATATTTATATCAAGAAGAAAACTTCGAATAAGAACAGGTTGACCTGATAATTGATCCATCTGCACTATAAAAATTACAATCAGTTCCCTTTGGAAAACGACACTAGCAGGAACATTACGAGGAATAATATAGAAAATGTAAAATCACTACATTGAACGATTTCGTCTCAATATATATTCAACTGTCTTTAAGCTGTGCGTTAACGATGTTGCCGCAAGCTTTTTTTTACAATGACCCGTCCTGTTAAAAGATTAGGATTGAACTACCCAAATTCTATTAATTCTAGTCTAAGTACTATATAATATTAAAATGGAAAGAAAAGCTCATCTCCTACAACGAAAGGACAAACTGTTGATTTGATAGTTGGTCCTCCTTGACAATACAATGTCGTTAGCAGGAAAAAAATCTAAACCAGAAAATGGAAAATCTTTTCATTATGAAATCTTAGTTTAATTAGGATTGAAACAAATCATGAACTTACGATGGATAATCTGTATGTGATTATTCTACTTGGAATGTTTAACGCTTGAATCTATGATACATATCCACAAACAGCTGATTGTACGCAATATTACGGCCAAATTTGTCTCCGCTGTGAGTCGTCCCCATGAGTTTGAACACTTACCAAAGTACTATATAATATTTTTACGAAAAGGAAATATTTGTAAAGGCATCCTATAATACACAGAATACACAGATACACAATCAGCATGCGGAAAGTTTCGCTAGCAGGAGCATTACAAAGAGGAAGACAGGAAAGGTAAATCATCCATATTGATAGATTTCAGTTCGATGAATCATCAAATGTGTTCATGTTATGCGTTAGTAACAGAGAATGAAATATTTTGTCTCATTTTCTACATGAAAACAAATCATGAACGTTTGACTGATATTCTCAGTGTGAATATCTACTTGGAATAAATATCGATAGAAGTTATCATCCAGTTCTAAAGGAACATTTCATTGTACACGAAAGAACAAACAGATATGTAACCGGTCTGTGATTATCTCGGTGATTTTCAAATATAATCTAAGTAGTATATAATATTTATGGCAAATCTACATAAAGACAAATCCTAGTTCAATCTATCTTCGACTCCTTTATACGATACAAATTTTTGTTGCAGTGCTGCGTTCCTGTTTAAGGTTTTGGATTGGAAAAAAAATAATATCATGACATTACAGTTGTTGATATCCTTGTGAGTATATACTTGAAAAAAATAAAGAATTTATCCAGTATCCATATAGAAAAGTGTATTCCATTGTATATGTATGTAAGGACGGTTCAATTCTTGTCTGACTTTTGTGAAGAAGAACATCAGAGAAGAGTAATGTCCTACAATCGAATAAGAACAGGTTGAACTGAAAGCTGGTAAATCTTGCCAATAAAAATATAAATCAGGAAAAGCAGGAACATGACGGAGAATGAAACAGAAAAAAAGGTAATAGGTCACTACATTTGCAAGAATTTACTTCGAAATATATTATTTCACATTTAAGCTGCGAGTTACAGCCGTTCCTGCAGACGACTTACTTTGCAATGTCGCGTTCCAGTTAAAGGTTATGAATGAAAATACCAAATACAATGAATAATCTACTTTCGTGTCTCCGATTGTACGCAACACTAAGGTCAGATTTGTATCCGGAAGTAGTCATTCCTATGAGTTTCAACACTAATCCATTGCAAGTTCTATAAAATATTTTTTATGAAAAGGAAATATTTGAAACGGCGGAGTGACATATACAACCAAACAACATATTGTTGATATAAAGTAAAGCCATTGACAACAAGTCAAATCAATTTACGGAAATTGTCTCTAGCATGGAAGTTTGGTATATAATCTCCCCTCCAAATCGCATAAAGCATCGTCGGATTGTAGAATTGCAAATGTTCGATTGATAATCTCAGTGTAAGTCTACTGATCTACTTGAATCTATGATCCATAGCGGAAAGAGAATCCTACGGTAGACAGAAGGCGGGCAGATATGTTCTGGTCTGGGATATACCGGTGGAGTTCAACTTTAATTTATATAATACTATATAATATTTATACGAAAAGGAAATATATAGAAAGACCAAGCTGTGCAACGGAAAGACAATCGAATAACAATATTTAGATCCGACAGTTGTTCCATCTTGACAATAGAAAATTACAATCATTATTCTTGGAAAAATAACGCATTTACACGACAATTTCGAGGAATAAAATAGAAAACTTTAATTCCGCGCTGTCAGTATATTGCTTTCTAGTTGAAATTTTGGGATTGAAAAAACGAACATTTATGGAAGAACGACGGATAATGTAATGAAGTCCCCCCCCCCCCACATCTCCCACCACTCCCCCAAACCGAGTAACGGATTGCCCAAGAACAAGAAAAATTACGAATTATTTAACCACTATTATTGGATACATACGTAACAACTTTTGGGTGAAGTAGTTTCCCAACATTGAGACCAGGTCAAAATTTTTGATTTTAAAATTGAAATTAAATTTTACCAATCCTACCATATTGTTTAAAGATGTTAACATTTGATGTCATCGTTAAGTTATTGATGTGTTAATTATATTCAACTCAACAGCTGCTTTAAGCACAGATATTTATTTTATCGCATTTTATTTATAAGATATATTTAAAAGATAGTAATACTATATTTAATAGAATGTAATGAAATAGTTGATGGCCTATCAACCGAAAGGTTAAATTTAGCGAAAATGACTCAAATTAGGAATTGGAAGAAGTATTTTTTTATATATTTCGTTCATGGAAAAGTACGATACTTTCTTTCTCTGCATAGGTGTCTAAGTTTTCAAACACATTTCGTTCCAGTGGGAAACTCTGTCTATACAACTGTCTATACATTTCATATTTATTCTGGATAATCAACGCCAAAATACATAAAATAGCAATTTATCATTTATTCCTATTTTAACGGTTAAAAACGATACGTAGACACAAGGCCTACTATGAATGAAATTGTGTGTAGTTTCATTCACAGTTAAACTATATTTCTGTCGATCTATATATAACGTATTACTTTGCTTACCTGTAGAAATATAGGATGATTATCACAGACAGGACGAGTACTACAGCAATTACGATCATCACCAACTTCATTATGTTGTTCGTGTCTGTAGAGATGACATTAAGATATGCAAATATGTCAATATCACCAACCATATTACGTAAGTGGATTAAATTCACGGCAAATGGGTGAATGTTCTTCGACATGAAAAAATTGTTTCATAAATAATACTTGTTTGTGAAGTATATTTACTAACTTAATAAAATGTGATACACTACATTGCTTTGCTTAGCTCTCAATGCAGTCTCAATTCAAGGTTTCGTCAAACTGATTTTTTTTATCATTTTGCAGTTAGTAGATATGTATCATCCAGTTTACTTAAATGTTGTGTAAACTCCGCTAACCTATTTACATGGAAAAGGGCTCACATGATGATATTGATTATTATAGGTTTATGCTTCTTACAAATCGTATATCTGCAGACAAAAATGCTCCATTTTCCGACCCCTGGCTCATTCATCATGGACGCCGACAACGTAATATGAACCATTGAATAATCAATTGATAAATTGTTACTCTCATAATCAGTTGAAATAAAACTCCACACGTTTCTAAAGAAACTTTACTTTACTCCCGCACACATTCACATATATTAAATGGCGAATTTCACACCACCTCACATTTGCCCTTAAGTACGTCGTTCAATGTGTGATCTATGTGGTTATCGACTCTCTCCTGCAATTAGGATGATTGTTGAACTTTGGGGCGCCCCAGTTACTGTTAATTAAAAAAGCGATCTATCCCGAACGCTAAGTTTTTCTGAAGAATAAAAGAAGTAATTTGCCAATGCAGAATAACCACAAACCGGATAAATGTGGAAATGTTGTTTACCCACAACGCTCTTCCTTGGACAAACGAATGCGATCGATTTTAGGCAAAGTAACAGATCGTCATTTATAGCTAATTGATATGAAACTAAAATCACGTGACCAAGTTTTTGGTTTTTGGTTTTGTGCTTGTTTAAATAAGTTTTGAAATGCTTTAATTTGTGTTAGAATTGTTTTAGAATTTTTAAACCAACTCTTCTAAACTAGAAAGCAATATTCCGCGAAAAAATTACATTTCTTTATTGTTATGCTGTTTAGATCAGAGTGGAACTGGCAATGAGGCAGAAGACTTCACCAATAAAAATGGGCGGTTGACAGTGCCATTTGCCCAAGCAAGGTAGTTAGCTCCATGTGTGGAAAGGAGGGTCATGTTTTTCGCACCTGCCCCTTTTCATATATAGTATGGCGGAAACGCGAGGAGCAGCAAGCTACGGGACCTGCTCTGCTTCAATTTACAAAGGTGGAGGTCCAGGTGACCTCTACGTGTTTGTTGCCGAGACCGGTGGGTCCCATGCTGTTACTCGACCTTCCACAGCCCTTGTGGAAATTCCTGTAGTCACTTACCCATCCCCGACAATTGCGGATCCCTATATGGAATGGATGGTTGTATGAGGTCGGGAGGCTAACCTGCGGGTCGGCATCAAATAAGGGAGCGAACCCGCGTGAAACGGTTGGAGTCATCGTCATAGTCAAATGTGAGGGTGTTACATATTTCAATATTGTAAGTATATTGATATCGACTACGTTTGCCTTCAGGAAACCGCATACTTGAAGATAATGCCGATTATGTACCTATGGTTGGGGTGGTGGCCTTCATGCTTCCTTTGGTACGGTCTCATAATGTGGTGCGGTCGTCCTGGTTTATCCACGTCTGAGTGGCCGTGTCATCAGGGTTGAGACCGATCACGAAGGTCGCTTGGTATGCGTTCTGTTAAAATATCCACAAGGAAACGTTACCTTTCGTGTACCGTTCTTCTCAGAGGGAGGACTTTTTGAGACCCTTTCATTTTTTTTTTACATGGCAGTGCACCTTATGTCGTGGTCGGAGATTTTAATTGGGAGGCCGAAACAAGTTGATATGCTTAATTGCTCGTTATTTTTTTATTGTACCTTGTGTCGTCTGGGAGTTCAATTGGGAGGCCGCTTAAGTACTCGCAATTTTAAAGTTTGCCTACATTTCATTGTCGGTTGGTAGTTTCACATCGTATCGTCGTTTTGTAAATGTTTTGAGGTGTCTTAACCCTAGAGGTCATGAATTATCTTGGGTAAGACAGAATAGGTCTGAAGCTTACAGGGTTTTATAATTGCGACATTATAATTCAGGTACATGGTATTTTGTACCTTGAAGCAGGCCTTTATGTATTTAATAGGCTGGTGGGAGGTTGTCAAGTTGCGCATCATTCGATATGCTGTGGAGTACTGTGTAGCCAAAGCTCGTCGTCGGAGAGCGGATTTTCAAACATCTGCGCAAGTGTCAAACGTGGAGTCCCCTCCATTGATGCCACTATAAAAAAAAATACATTAATGCAAAATGCTACGGAGCTCACATATAAGCGCGTGGGAGCGGAGGATCAACCATCACTTAGTTTTTACCGAACAGCCTTTTGACTAAGATCATGTGTAGTATCCGTTCCCTTTCGAGGGGAATGGTGATGTACACCCGACGACGATCACACAATCCAGATGCAAGGGGACTTGGGTTGAGAACGGATAAGTCGTTGTTTAGTTTGGTTTTCGTGCCCAGGTTATTAAAAAAGTACCTCTTGACAAACTTGTTCAGCTGGCCGTAATACAAGTAGGAATACCTTTCGTGATCCGGTAAGCAATATCTCCGTTTACAGAGATTTTTTTAAATAACCTCCCGTAATGGATGGGCAACCTGGGGAAGATTACCTATCGTTTTGGTCGATCATCGGATCGAATATTAAGACCGTCTTTGTCAGCGCCTTCGAAATCCGAGCACTCAAGTACTTCAGCCTCTGCTGGTCGGAGGGCGTATTTATTTATTATTATTTTTTTTTTGGGGGGGGGGGCTCGCTTGACTTGACGTTCCTTTGTCAGATTGGGCTGGTGTGGTAGTGCCGTTTGGCCGTGACGTTCAGATTCCGACAGGGCGGGTCACGTAACAAGTTCTCGAATACTTCCTCTTAAATAATGAAACTTGGATTTTATGTTATACACCAGAAGTTTTAAGTTCTAATATTATCAACAGGCACTGCATGTATTCCATCTGTGTGGGAGGTGGTTCCGTCAAGGATGCTTTTATCCCAACTGCTTATATTTAGTAGGTGAGACAATCTCACATATGTTTCATGAAGATGTGCGTTTCGTTCCTTTGGAGTTGCCGGGTGGTAAGTGAGTCCATTGCGTTCAAATACGCAGATGATGTGAAATGTACAGTTTCAAGTTTGCCCTCCAAGGCCCTGTCTGAGGAATTGCTGGTGTTTCAGCAAGCTATCGGGGCAACGTTTGACTCTGCAGACTAAGAAACTTCGTCTTGGTAGCTGGCGATTCAGGACTCTGCCTTTCATAGCTTTAGGGTCGGATTATCATCATTTAAATAATCAAAATCAGTGGTATATAGTTCGGCTGTAACAAACTTCTTATTTGGTTACTTAGTGACATACGTAGATATTTTTCGGCCTTCTAATATTCAAAAGGTCATATTTGAAGAATTTTTTTTTTTTAACCGAGCTGCCAGTACAGAATCGTGATCCTACAAATGTATGGCGATCTGTTTATTCAAGGTTACATAATAAGCTTCGTGACCTAGCCTTGAAAGCATTGCACATGTGTTTTGGGACTGTGACTTTGTTTATCGACTGTGGGAGTGGGTTTCAGGCTTTTGGGACAGAATTACTGGTGACCGTTTACGGTCAGTAGGCATAGTTTTGTATTACACGGGACTGATCTCCGAAGTGTCCTGTGAGTGTGATTTGTATTTGTTTATTGTTTCGTATCGCTTCAAGTTAAAACATGTATGAGGTAATAGATCAAAATAGTGTTCGTGAGACGGTCGATCAGTGGGATCTGATTCTTGCAGCAGTGAAAAGGGATCCAAATAGTGGCCGATTTCCACCGCCTGTCGAGACCTCTTTCTAGAGCCGTTGGTGTTCGGGTTCAAGGGAACGGTGGGCCTGAGGGTGGGCCATCCGTTTGTAGAACTTTCGTGTTTAGTTCGGGTGGGGGACTGGGGTGGTTCAGGTGAGTATGTGTGGTAATTGTTTGTTGCAGATTGTTTGATTTCTGTGCGGGAAGGGTTTTGTTTATAGTGCCTCTCGGGCCGTGAAGTTTCAGAGTCTGCTGGGCGGATCACGTAAAAAACACATCTTAAGTTAGGCTTAGTAATTACTTAGACGTTGGTCAACATATTGGTGTACAATGAATAGGTTGAACACGAATAGAATATAATTAGGAATAGTCACGGGTGCTTGAATGTGTAAATATCGTACTTAGATGAGCTAATGGATAATGTCTGTGGAAATATCATCTTATTCTCCTACACGAGAATGGTTATATGCATGGGTTTGTATCAATGTTTATTGCGGCAAACGGCCAAAATCGTTTCCATATTACCCGTGTTACTTGTGCACACTGATACACCAATTTGCAAAACATCACATGTGTAAAAATCGTAAATTTTAGAATCCTCCTCTCGTTATTGGTAATTGGAACATATTTACATAAAGTCTTTATCTATGTTGGACGATAAAAATTAAAAAGCGCTAATGTTTAACGTGGTCTAAGTAACCGCTGAACCGTGAACTCTGTATGAATGGTGTAAAATAAGACGTGTTGCAGTGGATTAACTACTTGTTTGGGTGATTGGTTGCATGATTGGTTAGTTGGTTGATTGATTGATTGTATTGACTTATAATTAGCAACTTATTCATCTGAACGAACTTATAAAATATGTTATGTTTATGAGCGTTCATGCAAAGCTAAGGATAATACAATAGATAATACAATACAAAGAAATATCCAAGAATGATTCAAAAGGTATAATGAACTAATCTTAGTTGTGTTATAGTTGATTAGAAAATTATTTCTTTACTCAGAACACAAAACTACACTTCAATCCCAATGGCTCTGTTTCATCACTATAGTATCACTTATAGCAGATACTTGAAGAACCACTACAATATATTCTCTTCTGTCAGTCTTGGGGACGAAATATGACATACTTTGACTTACCGGGATCATCTTTTGGAATATCAAAAGAACAACTGTTTGAGGATGGTATCGTAGACATGAAATATAGCTCTCCTTGAGTAGCAGTGCAACCAAAGGTAGAGTCCACGTCGCACGTAGATATATAAACTGTAAGCTTCTTGATGTCGTCATTCTGTGAATAAGATTTGTAGTACGAGCAGCCCTTTGGTTCTATCATATCTAAAGCCACTGAAGGGTAAGCATCTGAGACTGAGCAAATAATGGACAACTTGTATATACTGGAGCCTGTGGATAAATCTTGTATTTCACAGAGAAGAGGTGTGGAGGGTTGGTAAATAGTAAACAGACGGTAGTTGTGTTGTACAATTGCCTCTTCAGTCGTCTCTTCAATCAAAGTCACGTGATACGACCCACAATCCTCTGCTCCCATGTCATCAATCGTAAACGAAAGTGCAGCAGCAACGTCTTTTAAATCATCGTTGGGAGTTTTGTCTCCTTGCAGATATATTCGTATGACTTCAAAACTATATCGATCCACCTTGTGACTGTCCCGATACGAGAACTTTCCTTTGTATTTATAGATCCCTCGAGAAGATGTATCATCGATATAGTTCATGCTCAGACTCAGAGAACTTTTGTAATTTCCATAGATGGGGACATCAGGAAACGAAAAGTCACATCCTGCAATAACATAGCAATCTGTTGACTTGTTTGTATCCGGTCCGTCAGTGCAATGAAAGCTACAACCGACGATGTCTGATGAAAAAACAAAATGGGATAAAAATGATTGTATGTAAAGATGCATGGGTAACCGAGAGTTTGAATGTTTATAACATATGTCATATCATATAGGTCTTGAGATTGCTTTCTTTTCTTCTCTCGTACCCTCTTTTTGTGAAAACTCTATCTGGTTTATCAACAAGGGTGAACTGACCGGTCGGCTAATCGGTGCAGGCACTAGAGCTTAAAGATATATGCGGCTCACTAGCCACGATAGTTTCCTATATGCAGAACGCTTGTGTTGAACAACTGTGGACTTTATCCATTTTAAATAGGTTTCTTCAAAAGAGGGCTGAATCTCGAATCCAAGGGGACACAGTACTTTTGTTGAGGTCGGGTTACCCCGAATATCATTCAGACCTCCTCAGCTACTTACAAATCTGTTATCATACCGTTATTATATGCTTTGTTTCGTTTTTGAACATTGTTTGACCTTGTAGTAATAAGAAACAATCAATGAATGAAGTAATTTCCTCCTCGAATCAAAACAAACTATTCAACTTGTTAACCTGTATGCAGGAGAAACAGAAAAGAAATTAAACCTCCGGGTTTTACTTTCACAATTCAACGCATAACAAGCTTCAAGACGTTGGAATTACATTTTCTCACGAATGACATTAATGAAGATTCTTTAAAGTAACCTTACATTTCATTAAATTATGTAAAAATGCTTTTAGAAGTTATGACAAATGAATCCGTCTATCGATACACCACAATTTGAGAACTTTTTTGTATATTTTTGGATCTTATAGTGTCCTTTCAGATCTATGAAAAATTCTGTCGAAGCTTGATGTTGTTTAAATTGTGTCAGCAATTAGTATGAACAAAATTATGGAAAGTTAAAGAGAAAAAGAAATATATTCATTAAAACATTAGCTATAGTGTGATATATTTGCAATATATTTGTTGATATTACACTTATAAATATTACTGCTATAAAAAATATGCGAACCCTTGTCTGATAGATTATTTATTCACGCATTCGTACTCGTTGGATACTTCAAATATTCAATGAGTTTACGATTCTGTTTGTGGGTTTTCAGTGGGTTTTTGGTGGTTGTTAAACAGGCTGGGATTGTTTTTGGTTTTGTTGACCTTTGGTCCGTGTCCATTTTCTTTGCACGTGAAAAGCACACAGTTTACGTTACACGTCTTTAAACGGATATGATTCACATGTATTGACAAACAGTATCATTCTTGTCATTAGATATTGGTTATAACATATTGTCTCACATGAGTAGGCGAGGCTTCGAACAATTTCTTTAAATGATTCAGTGGGGACACAACAACAATATGAAAAAATGAAATTTTCTGTTGCAGTAAGTTCTAGGCTCACCCTCATTTTTACTAATAGCATAAACCCGCCTACATCGGATGTCAATCAATCGTTGAAATTTCCGAGGAGGGCGATTGTCCGCAGATTTTGTTTAATCGTACTTTGCTGAATAGTTCTCCATTTGTTTTGTGTTGGCGAATAACAATAAAGACATCATGTAATTGTTTATATGAGTAGCGAACGTGTATATTGTTTTATTGCTTATACACGGGGCCAGTAACACATTTTACAGACGCATATATTATTAAAACCAGCATATGAAACGTCCTTAAACCGTCTGAAATAAGTGTTTCCAGTGATAAATGAGATACAAAATCTCATTTGTATTAAATAGTACTTGCACTTTCCCTGAACCTAATTACTATTTACACCAAATCACTTTTCCTGATTTTTCCTTCGATTGGAAAGATAGCTTGCGTGAGCTGGATGAAAGTTTATTTGTTGCTCATTTTAAGAGGAATTACACTAAATGAGGTTATCTCTGTTCTGATAATATGCCTATTTAGGATAAATAAAATTAAACCCTGCCTCTTCTTGTTTTCTGATGATTCTATTTTAGCTAGATTAACGAAATAATTGTCTAAAACTTTAAGGAACTTCCAGGCAAGTACTACCATTTGTTAATATATTTAAAATAATTTATGTTTCCTCAATAAATGAAAATATCAGCCTAGATTAGGGCGTGTTGCGTATTAACATCATGATAAGGTCACATGAGATGTAGTTTCCTAACGCTGCATTGCTAGAGAAACTGTGAGATGTGCTGCAGTGATAATGCTTGAGATGACAGTGCCACGGATTTGATTGCAAGTATTTTGAATTATAAAAATCCTACACAAACACTGACATTAATAAAAATGTTTTAATATACAGCTTCTCAGTTTAGTCAACATTGGACTGCTACAGTTTAGTTTATGATGTTTCCATATTATTTCTTACCTATATTTTAATTATTTTGGAAGTACTAGATCCCTGTAAATCTTGGTGAATGTTATTCGCATATCTCACAACAAACCTCACGAGAGCATTGCGTCTTTGCCCCCCTCACAGGAGCGAGGAACTATATGAATTATAAACATCCTACACAAACACTGACATTAATAAAAATGTTTTAATATACAGCTTCTCAGTTTTGTCAACATTGGACTGCTACAGTTTAGTTTATGATGTTTCCATATTATTTCTTACCTATATTTTAATTATTTTGGAAGTACTAGATCCCTTTAAATCTTGGTGAATGTTACTCGCATATCTCACAACAAACCTCACGAGAGCATTGCGTCTTCGCCCCCCCCCCCCCTCACAGGAGCGAGGAACTATATGTGGGGTCACCACATTTTACATTTAACGTCATGAGAAATAACCATGAAGCTTTTATTTACTAAAAGGTTATCAAGAGTATCTTCTATACAGGCTCATATTTTAAATCCAGCTATGAATCCTGGAATGCAGTCTTTCATTGCAATTTTGAGGTACGCAATGACAGACACCATACTAAAAAAAATTCCAGATCAGGCCATTTGTAACATGGGACTACCAACCATTTGCTTAAGCTTTTCTCCCCTAATATTTCACTGTATTTAATATCAATACATTGTACTTGTTTCTGTACGTTTGGGTTGAAAGATTGCAAATAATATGTATAACAATGTGAATAAGTAAGGTCGCGTCTTGAATAAGTTTCACAAATCTCGTGACTCAGGAACAGGACCTCTCCGTTTCCCCACTACACCTAAGGTCAGAGAAACTGGAGCAATACAAACACGTGTAAAAAAATAAGTTGTTTCCTTTAGTATTCGGAAAGTGGGTTAATATATTGTCTGCCAGCAGTGTTTCTAAAGGTCAGGCGTTTTTCATTAAGATATATCTTTCCCGTTCAAATAACGTTCTTACAAGCTTCATAAAATAAAAATATCAAAGAATAACGACTTACCTTGATCGGTTCTAGAGATGCTAAATTCACATCTGTCATCGAACTGTGATGTAGAAAGGGACTCCAACGGTTCAAGAGTAGCGATGCATCCAATGGTTGAGTTCTGATCACAAGAAGTAACGTAGACTAAAAGCTCTTTAGTTCCGTTATTATCTGTGTAATGTTTCTGATAATCACAGCCCTCGGGTTTGATTACTTCCAGATTTATCGGTGGATACCCGTCTGTTATTGAACAAGATAGGGCGACGTGGTATGATGCAGATGGCGATGAGGAGGGGCCTTCACAAACAAGAGGTGTAGGAGGCTGGTATACTGTAAAGAGAATACAGGAGTTATCATCAGTCAATGATAGATGATAACTACAAACACCCTCTCTTTGAAGGCTGAACTCAAGGAAAGTACCACGAGTAATCCTCCTCAATATATTCAACATTAAGTTAAGTTAATATTTATTGACTTTTCATAATATTTAAGTGGTGCATTCGTATAATAAAATACACAGACTGAATGTAAAGAATGTAAAGAAAAACTAGCGACGCTCTCACATGCAATATCAGAGTTAACACATACATTCCAAGAAGTCATCATTGCATACCGTTATTACTCGTAGTATTCAACATATTAGATTAATGAGTAATATATTTTGTTAATTTATTGTTGACTCATAGCACTTTTTGGTCTCTTTTATCCAGGATTACGTTATTTGACAAGTTGCTCTTGTTTAATTATGCAAAAGTTGGGCAAGATTTCAGTTCAAAAGAAGAAACTCAGTATATCCACCGTCAATGAGATAACAGTGACTCATTACTTTACGAGTTAAATTGGTTGTTTTTAGTACCTTTATAGATGGCAAAAGAGGCAAGGGGAAATGAAAATACAAGCTGAACGAGATAGAAAGAAAGAAAGAAAGAGAACTTGAAACTAATCCCAAAAGTCGACGTTCATATAAAGACATGTTAGACAGAAACGAGAATATTTCTTTTACCTAATCGTCATGATCTGAACACGTTGAACCTTCAACGTAACAGAACTTATACTTAGACCAAAAGGAAGAAATATACTGCAGAGACCAAGTGAAGACGAGTCTGAATGGAACCATATGTTGTATATATGAAATAGACGTAAACACGTATGAGAATATATAGAAAGACGCTTCTAACTGTTATAAATTACAATGTTGTTTATATTTCACATTGAAACTAATACACACTCTCTGTCCTTCTTTACTACCCATTAACTGAACATGAATAATGAGTTTTAATATGCCTATTGAAGTTTGCTTTACAGAAAACAGATGTGGTGAATACTGATAACATCAACATTTCGAGATTATATTATTGACATGGAACATAATTTAATGGTTCCCGGTCAACTCCCCCTGGAACGAATTCCTCTTCGGACAATCGCCCTCCTCGGAAATTTCGACGATTGATTGACAGCCGATGTAGGCGGGGTTTATGCTACTAGTCCAGTAAAAATGAGGGTGAACCTAGAACTAACTGCAGCAGAAGATTTCATTTTTTTCATATTGTTGTTGTGTCCCCACTGAATCAATTAAAGAAATTGTGCGAAGCCCCGCCTACTCATGTGACCGTCTACTCACTCTGGGTAACCTACCCACCAATTATGAGACCGATCGAATCTTGTATCATTCAGTTATCGTGATTACAAGCTGGCGTTGCAGACACACAGACACACACACATGCGTGACTGCATATATTCTTTTTGCCTCTGGAAGTTCTAAGAATAAGAAAGAGTCAAAGAAAAGTCTACCCGGAAACAAATGCAGCAATAGTGCGCGCAAAGTGCGCAAAAAATGTGAAGGTTATCTAGCTAACATGCATGTGGCAGGAGTAAATAATTCTCACAGCATCAATGCAGCTATTGCGCGCGAAGCGATAAATCTATTTTTTTCACAAATTTACCAAGCTGACTCCCAAAATATTATTATTGTATCAGTGTAGCTATAGTACCCACAATGCACGCGAAACAAAAAAGTGTTTTGGTACTTTGTCTCCTAAAACACAATCGTTTTGCTATTTAAGCTTTTTAATTCAACGATGTTTAACTACACTGCAGAAGTATTACATTGTTAGCGTGACAGAACGAAAGCGGTAATTTAGATCTCTATGTAAGTAGACCAAATTAAACCTAAATCTCACATATTTATGTGGAAAAAAAATAAGCGAAAGTCACTCTCTACATGGCAGACATGGTTTACATACAGAAAACGGTATTAACTAAATATGTTACTAATGCACGAGAATCTCGCACAAAGATGCCCGTTGTTCGTATCTTTAACTTCGCGATTATTTTTTCTCATGTGAGTTGGCCCTGTTGTTTATGCTAATATAAAATACTATAGTACGCAGGCACAGTTTTTATAGGTAACTAGCGTTATCAATTCGTCCCAATTGGGTGCTCTCGATTGACAATAATCTGTGGGCCAATAGTGTCCGGGGGGTATTGAGCGGGAGGGGAATTGTACGGTGGGAATCGACCGTGTGAGAATTGTCCAGTGGGTACTTTTCAAGTATGGGAATAGTCCAGGGTGGAAATTATCTGGGTAGGAATTGTCCGGGGTACTCGTCTGGGCGGTAATTGTCCATGAGGGAGTTGTCCGGTCATCATTTAAAGAGTGTGACGTCGTATAACCAGAATACGCTATCCACTCACTGAACAAGAATAGTGGGTTTTAATTTGACTATAACACGTTGCCCTACATAAATTGTACGTGGTTAAATTTAAAATGGTGAGTGCTGGGACTTACTAACTGACAAGTATTGCAGGTTCTCGTAAAACATGGATGTGAACTGAAGATAGTAAACGTAGGGAAAAGAATGTCGCTCGTTCCATAGTTGGAATATGCCATGAACTCATCCTTTATCTTCACAGATTCGATACACACCAAAACCCACTGAAATAACAACAGTCCAATTTCCTTACCAGAAAATGTTGCCTCAACTAAGCATACATCATTCAATAAAGACTATAGGTACTGCCCTCGTTTTATATTAATATTTGCTAAAGTTTCAATTTTCTATTGGCTCTTAGGTCAATGCCTATATGAATCCTGCAATGGTGTCGTCATCATTGGTTGTAACTAACATATATGTTAAAACATATTATGTTCTAATGTAGCTTATATCCGTCACTTTAAATTACATATGAAGACTATGAATCAACACAGCAAGGCTTCGCTGGTTTACTGTACTAAAGTACTCGTGTGTTTGTACGGTAATGGAGCTTATGGTTAAGAAAAAAGTCACTTGACCACACCCACCAGTCCACTGACTTCGGAGCAACACGTGCAAGGAAAACACTTTGAAAGAGCTAAAAGTCATATTGGGTTACATTTGTGTACTTTAACGATAACAGGGCACAAGCAGTAGAAAAGTGCATTGATTGTGTTGGTGCGATTTAGTATTCAAAAATTGTTCTTAGTCTTAAACATTTTCTAAGTGGGTGGGGTATTTTTATATGTTAGACGATGCCTTTCAAAATGATGAATACACAGTTTTCTCATTGTTTGCGTACACGGCTATTTAAATAAATGATAGACTCACCTGGACTACTTTTAGAGATGTTAAATTCACACCTGTTCGAATACTGCGGCGTGGAAAGGAACGCCAGCGATTCCTGGGTAGCGATGCACCCAATAGTTGAGTTCTCATTACAAGACGTAATGTCAACAGAAAGCTCTTGAATACCGTTTTCATCCGTGTAATGTTTCTGAAAATCACAGCCCTCGGGCTCAATCATTTCCAGATTTATCGGTGGAAACCCGTTTGTTATTGAACACGATATAGATACGTTGTAGGAGCCAGATGGGGACGAGGAGGGGCCTTGACAAACAAGAGGTGTAGGAGGCTGGTAGACTGTAAATAGATGATAGGTGTGATGAGAGTAAAGAGTATACGTAAAGTAATCATTAGTCAATGACAAGTGATAAGTACCAGCATCCTCTCGTTGAAGGTTTAAGATGGAGAATGAAAAATCAACCTTAGTAACTTCAGGCCAGTAGTCGGATAGATCTTCCTCAATATATTCTACTTTCGCTTGAAATAAATATCGATTGACTGTCTGATTCTGATTTCTTTGTATACCGTTTAAGGAGTAAGTTCCTTTAGGGGGAACGTCCCCATTAGAACGTCCGGTGAAGTTCATTGCCACTCGAAAATCAAATATGTATACATCTATGTCATCTATATTTAATTTAATATGATCTTTATTAACAACCATATCCGGGAACGAGAAGTCACAGCCTAGCATAGCGTAGCATTCCTTTGAATTTACTGTTTGTCCTTCTGTGCAGTGATAGTTACAACCGATTACGTTACAAGTATATAATACCAGGAAGATGGCAAGATGCAAGAACTTTGAAACAAGGAAACCATCCTTGTTTAAATAACTTACGACTTTTAAAGTTGTCCAACGTCTCAGACGTGCGTTTGTGCCTGCATTTATTTGAAAACTCTTATGAGAGATAGAAAGTGGTCTTTGTTACAATTCGCATGCGTTAATTTGCTTTCAACTGTGCATGTCTGGAAAATATAATTCCGACATTACAACATGCATCACGAGAGTATTCCAAACTTTTAACATCGCTTTATTTTTTACAATTTTTTTTGGCCATTCACCATTACATATTGAATAATTTATGGAATATAATTAATCGCATTGTGCTTTAACGTGACCCACCATGCGGGATACAAAAGGTCACGGCCAAACGACACTACCGAACCATCCCATTCTTACAAACGAAACTCAGGTCAGGCGAGCCAAAAAGTACATACGCCCACCGACCTGCAGAGACGAACCGCCCAACCACCCACTGAAACATTCAAAAACTACAAAAGGACGATCAGCACGCAGCGAAACAAAACTTCCCTCCCCAGCACACCACCGTCCAAAAAAGGCAGCCTTAGATAAACGGCGAAAATCGCCTTCAACCTGAAGGCGAATGTCAGATCTCATCGCCTCCACGACTGCCTGCCAACTGGCAAATTTTCCTCTAAAAATAACATCATATCTATTCCTCCAAACAAGTTTTTTGCATTAATCGCATTGTTCATTGTGCCGTTATCAGATAACTTATAAAGTTCAAGCCGTCTTACACCTCAATTTGTTTTCAAAGAATATGGCAAACTTAGTCAAACAACATCAGTCTCCATTTCGATGGTTCTCTAACCTACCTTATCTAATAACCATCCGTATATTTTGGCAGTTCCATAATGTGGAAATATATTCAAATATCCAGAAAACGTAAAGACACACGAATAGTTAAAGCTATTTCTTATTAAACTTTGTTTTTATTTCGCGATGAGCTAATCACTTGGATATATCTGTCCGTCTTTTTTTTTCAACAAAGTAACGTTTCGCCAGATATTTCAATCAATCTGGTTACTCTGAACATGTGTCTCTAATTCTCGACGGCTTTTAGTCATACATAACTGAGTATGAGTAGATAAATGTTAGGTACAACTTACCAAATAGACGGTATGTGTGTTGCAATAAAGTCGGGCCGAAAGTCCAGTCGCTGTATGTATACTTTATGTCAACTTGATAAGTTCCCGCATCGTCTAGTTGGATATTTAGGATTGAGAAATTAAAGCTAAAAAAGCAACTCCAATTGACACAATAAAGGTATTCAACTTGGAATAGATAACGATCATAAGTATGATCCCCAAACCACCGGAACAATCCAGAGTAAAGAAAGGGAGCTCGAGGAACAGCATCATCGGTAGCCATCTCGGTGAAGTTCAAATCTAAGCTAAGTATATATATATATACATGCATATCTGAAAATGAAACATTTGGAAACGATAAGTCACAGCCTACTACCACATAACAGTCTGTTGAATTTACTGTAGGTCCATCTTGGCAGTGATAATCACAATCAATATCTTCTGAAAATGAAGAAGTGATCAGAAAAATTAAGAAACCATGTAAAACCGGTACAAATCCCATATCGATAGATCGCGGTATTGTGACAACTATTCACATTAACTTTGATGCATTGATCGCAAAACTTCCCGCGTCTGTCTGTAAAGCGAGGAGCGCTGTTTATGAATCAAACCAAGAAGCCGTTTTTAAGTAACATCCGTGCATGCGCACACGTGTGTGTTTTCATTTGAATAAGATATGTGCTGACTCAAAATGAAAATGAACAGGATGACAATGTAATTAATTGTTTTGTGGCTACGTGACAATGAAATTCAACTGAACTTGAATTTTCGAGGGGAGGTATACTCTGCTGGTGTCTGTAGTGGTATCATAACCTTTTAACTGGTTATCGTAATGGATATAAGGCAATGGAAATCGCTCGGATGATTCTATTTATACATGCAAGTCAAACATGTATTGAAGTTCCTGTGTCTGCTTTGCTTTTTTTGGTAAGAAATCATAATTCGTTAATGTTAAAGTATGAAATTGTTTGTCCATTCTAGTGAAGTTTACATAGATACTTTATTACTAAACTAGATTCACCACTGAAAGAGTTGTTAAACATATCTAAGACTGAAAACATGTCTTTGAAGCTAAAATGAAGAATCATTCGAAGCAAGCTTTTTATATTTCGACAACTTTTAAACCGTACCTATTATTATCCAAAATAAGATAATTATAAGCAGTCAAATTGAGACACCCTCATAGGATTTCGGGAGCAATGTCCTTTTTATTACAATCCCACATAGTAGGCAATTAATGGGCATAGGTAGTTGTAACCATCTATTGTACTAGTTTAGAGGGAATATTTCATGTGTATATTCAATATTTTTAAATTTTACAAGATAGTTAAATATTATTATTATGTATGTGATACTAAAAACGTCCATTGATTGCCTACCTTATTTTCAACAATTCAATGTTTTGGTCGACGATGTGGAGTGCATCCTGTGCTAGAGAAGTGAGGGGCAGGACATTACGCCTGCCCTCCCACCTACAAAAGGGGGGATTTTTTTCTCCTCACCCCTGCCTCCCGCCCCACCCACCAAAACACATTTCAACGAGTTTGCTGGCTACTTAATAGTAATAGCCGAAACAACCCGGTAAACATGACGTTGTTAGAAGTGGAGAATTTGTTCATGACTATGATCCATTCCTTATAAATCATGACTATGTTACGTCATTTCAGATGATACAATTTGAAACAGTAAAGCTTCTTTAATATTTTTTCTACATTTGTGAGAACTGAGTTTCATTTTGATTGGTAGATTTGCCAATCATATAAAATGATTAATCGAGAGCGTTTGTGATAAATTGGTTAATATACTATAAGGGTTACATGTTCAGATCCTGATTGGATAACTGGGTTGTGTCCTTTGTCTTACTAAATTACCTTTCTTCACTCATGTGTGTAACATGGGACTTAAGTTTTTAGTTTCCAAGCCGATACTCATGGCTTTATCAGTTAAAATTGGTCAAGGTAACCCGTTTATCATGTAAGACTGTGTGTTATAATTTCTTAACATATTTTACATTTATAATCAGTTGCTACGTTTTCGTCAATAACTTCGTCCACATTTTAACAGATAGTGGATGACATTTTACTACAGAACGCGCAAAATGTGCAATCTAACATGTGTAAAGGTGTTATAACATACCTCATTTTATACTGATTACCGCTTGTGTCTCTTATTCACAGTTCAAACCGATCAAGCCATGTACATACGGTGGATTTCCCCCCAAAAGACGCGAGAGCATCTGTTACAATGTGTATATGGGTGCGAAATTAAATTACCTGTGACCAGAGGTTTACTGTTGTTACTGTCGTGTTAAGGGCTTGTTCTTTATACGAAGAATGTGCTATAAACTTCAACTACAACAATAATTGTTTAGCAGATAGTATTATCGTAATCATTTCTGACCTTTTAAGGTAAAAAATTCCAATTAGGGCCGTTATCAATTTGCTCGATTATTCTCTCTAATGACAAGACTTAGTGCAAAAGCAACAAAAATCCTAGTATATATGTAATCAAAGAAGATTTGTCTTCCTCTGTGTGCTTGCGTGTGTGGAGTTTGTAACTTGAAGAGCAGGATTTCTGCAACGGTTGAATCAACTGAGGCTATTTTACATCACGTAAGGCTTACAAAGAGCAGCGTAGAACATTGGTTAACCTGCGAGTAAAGAGGCTTGTTTACAAGTGACGAAAAGTTGCGACTTTCTGGACTTAATTCCTCAAGGTACGGAACATTACGGAAGTTACCACGAATAGATAACGCTTCGGTTCTCAATTGAAGGACAACTTTTACCCAATGAAAAAATCTACAAGGGCATATAGACTACTGTAACAACATTATTTTGGTGGTGTAGTGTGTGTGAGTTAATATGGAAAATATGTTGCCTTATAGGGGGATCAACAACCGGTGAAATCAAGTGAGCCTAGTTGACTCTTTAATGCGCAGTGTCATCGTGGATGCATTGATCAACTTTATCTCAGTAGGTGTTGGCGGAAACATGAACATTATCCAAATCAAGACGTTACACCATGAGATAGTTGGTTCAGTTGCAGGCGAAAACTAACATGTCTTTTTTTACATCTTATTTGAAAAAGACTACCAATTGGTTGTGAATTATGAGACATTAGATCAAAACAAAGGATTATTTGTGCTAATTTAAGCCAATTTTAATTAAAAACTGAGACTAATCATGCACATTAACATTCAATTTAAAAATGGCGTTGTACCGCCATTTCAAGTGAACATTATTTCTTTGTGTGAAATCTTACCTTATACTATTTAATTTAGTTTAATACAAGAAGCTAAAGTGTTTTCGCAATATACCGTCTGCTATATTCAGAGTATGTGTGAGTGTAACTGTTTGTGTTACAGGTAATTATTCATAATTGGCTATTGATTCAAGCTCTATCCATACAAAGTTGTCCTTTAAAATGAAATAATATTTTCCTGCATTAGATTTTCTTAAATCATTCAAGGGGAAATTTCCCGAATGGAATATCATCATACACCATCTATAGCTATTCACCATGGAATGATCTTGACCACCTGACCAATTTCCAATGATAATTGCTTTCTTTGCAGCAGTCTCCTGTGATTGTAAATCAAGCTATAATACAAACAACACATTTTGTCGCCAATTTTTAATAGATTTTTTCGTGTCACCTGTATCATAAAGAATATGGTTCGGTTTACTAACTTGACGCAAGATTGGCTTGATGATGCAGTAGATGGCGAGGCCTACAGTAATATTAATATCTGCTTTTAATGGTTTGGAACCATTAGATGCACCATTTTGTGACTTTATACAGGCAGGTTGTATGTATTTTATTAAATCTGACCAAAGTCATTCGTATAGAGTTGATTAACTTATTATGTGAAAGCAAAAAAAAAAAAAGCTTTGACTAGTCAAAGGTAACATTTATTACATTATGATTTTTCCCTTTTTGAAAAAAATACAAAATAATAAAAAGCCTTCTTGAAATAGTTTAGAGATCATATTTTATGTGTATTATTCAATACGTTCTGCAGGTTATCCAAGTTTATTGAATCGTTATGATCGAAGTATATGGAACAAAAATTCGACCATGTTGGTTGCCTAGTGTTATTTTATATTAATTCAATAACAAAGTGGAAGGATTACATGCCGTGCAAAACAATGTGGGGGAGAAGCATACTCCTGCCCCTTCACAATTTAAAAAAAGGAAATAAATCTCTCCCTCCCATGCACAACCCCAACCCCGAAACACTTGCCACTTTAAACGCCTGCTATGGCAATGTGATCGGGAAAAAACATTGTGTATATTTTAAATGGCCTGAAGTCGAGGTTTCCTAAATAAAAAATAATTCATTACGAATCAGTAATGAATTTGTAACGCAATTTTTACATGGCTGTGACAGGGCACCATGTGATGACTGCCAAAAAGCATTAAGATAGCGTCAATGTGCACAACGTAGTCCCATTAAGTTGCAATAGCTGTAATTTATTTTTCTCTATTCTTTGTACTGTTTCCCTTCTTAAGGAGAAACAACTCCGTACCGTTGTCGAAGTATGATATGTCAGATCGTACAATTAATTAAAAATTAAACTAGTCTAGTAATCATGCTCATAAGCATTTAGTTTCAGATGGCGCTGTACCACTACATAACAGAGGAAGTTATAGAATTCTAACTGCATATTTCTTTAGGTGATACGAGTAGATAGAGTATGTTATTAAATGTTCTTGTTCCTTTCAAGTAGGAGATCGATTGTTATGAGTATATATTACAGAGGACAATATCTCGGGTGGAATGTCTTTATCTGTCTCTCTTATACATCTCATCCAGCTATTGGCATTGAAATGACCTTGAACAGACGAGTTGCAGACTTACTGCGTTAGTATAACCAGACAACTAGTGAAAAATACAATACTTGGCGTGTTGTTTAGTTACGTGCAGCACAACAACTGATCACGTTGGGATTCTTCGTCAAAATGCCAACGCATAGAATCGCTTCTCGGCCTTTTGGTGATACACACCCGACGATGATTACACAGTCAGTCTCGATGCAAGGGGACTGGGGTTGAGAGCGGATCAGTCGTTCGGTAGTTTGGTTTTCGTGCCCAGGTTCTTTCCTGGGTGACTTTTCTTACAAAGTATGCATAGAATAGCTTGTCAACTAGGCAGACATATACTAATTTGTCGAGGTGTGTACAATTCGCCTGTATCGAGAAGAATATGGTTCGGTATCGATGATTGTTCAATTCAACAACTCATTGCAAGATTGCTTGGTGGTGAATGAGATGGCGTAGCCTGCAGTAAAATAACAACCAGTTATAATCAGTTTGTCGGCTTGTCGAGACCTGTTTCCAAGGGTCGTTGTTATTCTGTTTTGGGGTAATAGAGGCCTACGGACTGTCCGACCGTTTTTACTTTTGTAGATGATTTGTGTTCAGTTCGGTCAGTGTGTGCCAAGGGGGGGGGGGGGGGGGGGTCAGTCGGATGTTTGTAGTAATTGTTTGTTGCTGATAGTTTAGTTAAAGTACGGGTAGGGTTTGGTGTTGAAAGCATTTAAGACGTGACGTTTTGAAGTCTTCAGGGCGGATCACGTAAACAGCACAGTAAAGTTACAACCAATAACAATCGGTTCCGAACCACTGGGAGTATCATATTACGTAAATACCCCCTAAGTGAGAATATCAGCATATAGGCCGGGAAGCTTGGCCTCGTATGAGTTATAATAATTCTGACCAAAGTCGTTCATGAGGGATACATTTCGGATATCTTACGATGTTTCTAAGTTACTAATATCTGAAAACTGTTAGTCTGGTCCCCTTAATTATGTACATAAGATAGTATATTATAGTAGTTATTTTTTCTGGCGAGGTCATTTTTGCATTCAGAGAATTGTTATTTCTTCTTCATCATTTTTGATTTACGTCTACATGTTTCCTTTCAACTTTCTCAGCAGCCCTAGTCACCTCAATCAATTAGCATATTTTTTTATACACCCTGCATAGTTTTATTCATTTCTATTTATCTATAATCATGTTATCTCTCTGGAGTAAGTTTATGTCTTCGTTTTTATTGATTCAGTGATTGAAATGAAATTGAACTAGATTAAACACTTGAATTGTACTGAGTTTTAACGGTCAATACCGCAGTACACATTGAACGAACTAGCGACCCTCTTATGTTTGTGTAACTTAAGTGATACCGAGTTGATTATCTAAATTCATCAGGTTGTTATTACAAGTTACCGTCGATTCGTCTCTTCCGCTCCTTGTCTACTCAGTTCCGACGGTGGCGAGGGGAAGGTTAACGCTGCATATCCAATGCACTAATCCCCTAATGGTATTTGCATATTGTGTGTATGGAAATGACTTTCAGCAAACACAAAGTTACCTTAAACATGTTGATGCTGTGGGTTGTTCACCAAAGTAATAATTGCTCTATTTAGGAGAGATATGGGTTGAATTCAGTATCGCAGGGCTGCCATTTTGATGAGATAAAGGAGTATAAGAGATGACAGTCATTGCGGTTCATTTTTAGCGGCGAATAATCGCCATCCAATTGTTTTTACTCTTTTAACCAACTATACTTTTCTATTCATTTTACGCAACTAAGAACCTTGGCGGTTGAGGGACTAATGTATTCAGCCACCGTCCCAGACGGTATGTCTGAGGCGCGAAAAATACATTCCATACTTGTCTTACGTTTTCGGGAGACTATCCCAGCACAAGATGTTACCAGGCGATGGAAGCATTGCCAAATACCTTTATATTTTATTCTGATAGATTCTTATAAATGAAAAGCATTGCAAGTGCCCTCGATATTTACATTGTAAACTTTTTACAATAAGGTCTATGAAACTAAAATGTCGCCATCACATTCAAGAGAAAGTTATCTCTTGTTTCTGAATGACAAGTTGTGGTCCTTAAGCTCCTACGTGTAAAATGCTGCTTGTATTTTGTCATTAACATAACGTCCTTTGCGCTATTCTTAAAGGTTAATTAAAGATAGCTTTCACGTACCCAAAACAAATACCTAATATTTGTGAACGATAAGTGACACGCATTCCTTACGATTGGCCAATCTCATTATAATATGTGTATTTACAGACTTTGATTATACACGTTGTTGATTTCTATTATTATTTTCACATGTCTTTCTAATACCTCACAGTTGTTTATGGGATGAAGATGTAATTAACAAATTCGACGGCATGTTTCACAGTATCTATTAAATCTCTTTTAATAAAAGGATCTATATTATTTCTTGCTTCTTCGAGTTATACGACTTACTGTATGTTGTGTGAAACATGGAATGTTAGTCCCTCCAATATTTCCTACTTTAACCAACCTTCTTTCTTCCATTTCGTTAATTTGATAGTTTTTTTACCATCTTAAAAGAATATTAATAATGTCTTAAAGTCGCTAACTTTTAAACAATATTGTTATTTTACAACTGTCACGTCTTCCAAAATTCCTGCTCTTTTACAAAGTTCTTATTTTCAAAGTTGGTCAGCCAGTTGAATTGGCCCTCTCATTTATTATAATATCACTTTCTACCCCAACATCATCTCTCAAGAATAGCTGCTGCCACACAAAGATGGTTTTATTTCATATGTTCCTGTGTGCCTCGTAAGCGATATCAAACTATAAATTGGGGCGAATCCGTAGTTTTTTTTTAAGGAAATGGATAAGTTCTTCGGTCGATGAAGCTGCCTCCCGTGTAGGAGGGAAGATTTGTTGGGAGCATCCTTATGTAAAATGGTGCAATCTGATGCATTTGTAAACTATAAATTAGGTTTATTATTAAGTCTAAGCGCAACAGTACTAATAACTACTTTTAAATTGTGATGTTAGGTTGAAATGAAGGAAGTAATGTACACCTCCACTCATAAAATCAGCTGCTGTGATAACAATATACATATTCGATCGATATAGAACTTAATATAGAGCAGTCTTCCACAGTTCTTGACTCGTAAGTAAGCTCACCGATGTCATATCGCCGATCCCGAAGAAAGATGATGAATGCATTAATAGTTCGATAAGCAGTAACATGATTAAAGTTCTTCGAGATGAAACACAATTAGATCGCTTATCTATCAGTCCAAAGTACTTATTCATCTCACCCGTTACATTTCTTTGAATACAAAATATGTGTCGCTTTAACGCCAACATGAATACATTTAAAGCTTGTTCATTACGCATTGCGCATTGTGTGTGAGATGCCCTCGCTCTCTTCTCTAAATGAATGATATTTATTTAAATGATTAGATTATATATAATTACCTGTATTGCTCTAATATGGTGTAAATTTGTGAGACAAAACACAGTTAGTAGAAACCTTAGCCAACCAATTTCAAGTGAATTAGATGTATTTATTTCCAATTCTCTCAATCCGCTGAATTTATAAGCGTCATTAAGCTTTGGAAATAGTAATGTGTAATTTTAATATAGCAAATATATAAAGACCAGAAAAGTAAGATAAAGATGTAGGCAGACCGTATAGTGTGTATCAACGTGGGGATGTATGTCGTCGTGACTGTGCGTGTCATGTAAAAAAAAAGAACATATTATTCATATTAGAAACTGTTTCTCTTCTTTTCTTTACACATGTGTTGGTTGACTGTTGGCTACCTAGATGTACACCCTCCTATAGTATTACAGTTATTATATTTATAACTCTCTTCTACTCTAGTTCAATAGACGAAATAAAGTGCGTAGAATTGTGAAGACACGGTCGTACTTTTTCTTTTCGCAATAACTTCACCAGAATTGCTGTGTATTTCAATGAATGAAATCATAAGTAACTAAAACAAGCAGGATCCTTAATATCTGTGCTTTAATCTGTCACGGTTTCGTAGTCTGACTTTTCCCTGAATATCCTCTCACTGAATTTTGAAGTTTATCTCATCTGCCAACCACCGTAAGTTAGCTCTCTTCAAAACTAGATTCGTAATACCGTAGCTATTCCAGGTAAAACTAGGCGTTTTGGGTAGCAAAGAGTAAACTGCTTTACGGTGGATACCAACTTTTTCGGAATGTTCCAAAAAAAGTGCTATGCGGAGGATATCAGATGAGCGTTACGGCGAGTGACCTGTACACCTTACCAATGAGAATATTTTCTTTATTTTAAATTCAAAAGAATGAGGTGTTGAAGGGACTGCAAAGTGCTCGATGAGATAAGAATCTAGAGGCAAGGGTATGGTTGATACGGAGAGTACCAAATTGGAACCTTAGTTAGTACCATATCAGCGGCAAACTAATATAAGATGAGTTCTGCTAATGATAATTGGGTCTTGCTTTTGAAAGTTCCGGATAGTTGATGCTGCTTTCTACAGCATATCTGTTAATAATGTGCCAACCGCATACTGATCTTCTGCAAAAGACAAAATAAATATTAGCCCGTGACTGGAAAATTAATTAGACCTTTCCACAATGCGGTACATCAAGATTGTTGCAACTAATTTGCATATAAATTGACAAATACCAAGCAATTTATCCAGACAGCTAATGCGCTACATGAATTAGAATTTTGAAACACCAAAATGTTACATACACAACCGTTAAAAGCAATGCGATAAAATCAAAACCCAAATAACTAATGATGATCGCAAAAAGCGCTAAAACATAATATAGTGAGTTTTACTTGCAAACAATGTAAACCTATACAAAGTCCTCAAAAACACGACATCACATATTCCCAAACACCAATAGGAAGAGACCCATAACCTCTTAAACACCTTCAATATATCTAGAATCAATGAAAAACTTGGGATTTTGTGAAAATCAGAAAGCACTCAAAAGGATATGTACAGAACCGAGGAATGTAGGAACCGAAAAAAGTAATGGCACATCTGGAATCGTAAAGAATACTCATTCTGTCCTACGGAATAATCAATAATTTGAAATCTCTTTCACCTTAATGGCTAGCCAGACTATACCAAGAAAAGTCTCTTACAGCAAAATATGATCAGAAATGATGATATAAGAAAAACATTGAACACCAAACGATTGTCTATAGAGTCTAGCACAAATACTATTTATGATATTTCCAGAGAACCACAGGGACGTTAACAAACCCTTAACTATAATACAAAACATTACATACATAACGTCGGAAAATACTTGTAATTGTCAAATGTCAGTATTCTACCATTAGGATCGGTTTTTAAAAATACATTATATATCATTTTCTCTTCTGTGATTATCTTGTCATGTGATACACTTAATTTTGAAATGTTGGTTCCATTCATTTTCATTTAAAAATTTAAATATTCGTTCAGCATTGCTATAGTTTTTGCTTTTATATTCGATTCAATGATTAACAAGTCAGGTGAATATTCGTTGTTTCTTTTTCGAATATTGTTTGATCTTGTATAGAATAAATGAAAGAAGTGATTTCATTTCTTGATCGAAACAGTTTTGGGTAACTTGTTTTCGTAGGAAAGGTAATATAGACACCTATTCTGCTTCCTGTTTTTACTTTCATAATTCAGAGCATACTCATTTTAAATATATTGAAAGTATTTTATTCTCATAAAGGACATTGGAAATCTTCACAATTTAAGTTGTGTTTATAACATTATTTACACGTTGTCTCTTTTAATTAGTGTCACCGTTTAGGTTCATTAAGAAGGTTATTGTACAGAATATATTCAATGATCGTTTATGTATCAAACGTAGTTTTAGGACTTGATTGATGTCAAAGCTTACAAATCTGGATATCGTTTACATTATTCACAATTTTAAAGCATAAATATATATGACAGAAGAATCATTGGATATTCACTTGGTGCTTAATATTTTATATCCTTGCTTTATTATAATTGTATTGAAATATATAATTCCATAAAGTAGAATTAACAAACTTCTCCGAATGTCTTGCAATATTATAAGTTTGTAGAAGAAAAGAAATATTCACACAGTTCATGACAGTTGCGTATAAATAGCACATTGTTTAAATCAGCAGATGAACTCTCCTGAATAAGTGTTATCGATTAACAAAGATGACACATAATCACATTAGGTGTCATTAATACTTTCACTTACCCAGGAAATGATATACTAATAACTGTAAAGCAGTTTAATTTTACTTTCCCATCCGTTAATGAATGATCAATATTGTCTTGTTTTTTTTTTTACATGACGCTGACGTTCATTAACATGCTGTTACCTGATTTCTTTATCAAGCAGATCGAAATTCCATTAAATATGACACTATTTCTTGTGAACCTCTGCTACATCAGAGAGGTGTCTCCAATACACCCATAGTTCAATTAAACAGTAAAACAACATTTTGAAACTTCTTGACGCCTGTTTCTCACTTTTAGCTAACGCAGCTGTTTGTGCTAACCAACGGTAATAACAAGATCCAAACATACACGTTTTGTTTGATACCACTTTACTGATTATATAAGTATATGATTTTAAATCAGTTTGTGAACAATATTCGGAGGTTTGATTGACGCCTGTTTCTCACTTGCAGCTTACGCAGCCGTTTGGTTGATCAAAGGCACGACATACCAGTGGCGTAGCTGGGGGGGACAAGGGAGGATACGTGCCCCGGGTTTAGAGGGCGCTGAAATGGGAGAATGAGAGTAAACAATAAAGCACTTTTTAGAAAAACATGACGAATTGATGTTTGTCGTCAGGCATGAATATTTTCCAGTTATAGAATCTGAACTGAATGTAGTTGTTTTTATTAACAAATTTATAGATTGTGATTTCTCCAGTCCATTTCGACCGTTTTCTCTTTTTAATTCTGTTCTGTATAGGTAATGACTACATGTCACGGTAATTTCGGGTATTTCAGTATACAGTTCCAAGGCAGTAGATTTCGAAAGGTGGGAATATCATAAGCGTAGGAGAACAATTTGATTTAGGGGGGGGGGCTGTAACGACTTGCCCGAAATATAAAAAACAAATTTTTCGCGCGCCTTGCGCGTAATTTATTTTTCTTTCAGGGGCGCAATTTTCTATTCTTGCACCCGGGCGCCAAAACTTCTAGCTATGCCACTGCTGTACACTGAAAACTTAAATTGGTTCACCGACTAACATAACGTTAGTCCATCTGGTGCCTCTCCCGACTAACATAGCCTTAGTCAGTTGCTATACCGACTAATTTATTCCTTAGTCAGTTGGATTTCTTAGTCGGTCATCTTAGTCCGTCAGCTTAGTCGATCAACAATTTCTTAGTTGGTAAATGTATATTAGTCAGTTACATTAGTAAAGACCGACTAATTTATATGAGCCACCGACTAGTTTATAGCAGGTTTTACATTAGTCAGGATGGTGCCTCTCCCGACTAACGTTTCTTAGTCGGTATCGACTGACTAGTTGCACTGACTAGAATCACTGAAAGAATTAAACCCGACTAGTTTCACTGACTAGCATCACTGAAAGAAAAGAGAGCAGAAGAAACACAAATAATGTGTACGTTGGCAGTATTTATTTCTGATAAAACTTCTGATGTCTACAAAGGCTGACTTTCGACAGATAGAGAAGAAATCGCTGTAAACAAAAATCTGAAAATATGATTTTATTCCAACAAAGTTAAGACAAGTTAATGGATCAAACATGAATCGCAAAAGTATAGCACTGCACAATAATGCAAAGTTGAATCTTGGGCAAGGGCTCCTCATGACTTTCGTTTTAAAGTGGTACCTCAAATCGACACCAGTTAAGTCTTCACGAACAAAGAGTGTTTCTCTTAACTACAAATGGCCTCCCACTTGTCTTCAGGAAGCCAAAATCTGCACCATTATTGACCTGTGAACAGAAAATATGATATACGTGTAAGCACAGATACAGATATAGCACATGATAACTCACATTATCATAAACATACATTTACATTAAAATTTTATAACATATTGGGAGGTATACATTTAAATCTAGGTCCCTCAAATTATAAGCCAGGATTAGCAGCTTTACCAAATATATATTAGCTTTGAACAGCATAACACCAAGTTATTTTTCAAAGCTTAATAATTATGTTAATCATGTTAATTATGATCCCAATAGACCGGGAGCCCAGCGGGTTTGGTTAGCTGGGAAGGTAACCAATTGCCTTGTACATCACAATGTTTACAGTGCATTCCTGTATATGAAACCAGACGACTGGCAAACCGACTGTGGTGAGTGTGGCTGGGAGAGCAATTTTAAAGTCACCTGATAGCTAACCTAGATCAGTTTTCATGGTAACACATCAAAGTAAGTACAATGTGTCAGGTATGGCCCCAAGAGCAACAAATGGCCATTGCCAGTAATTATTGGTGGTGGGGTACCCCTGCCAGTGATCTATAATTGACCCCTCAAGGCTGACCTAGGTCAGCTCATGAGGTAACCACTTGAAACCTACTGGAAAATGTTGGTTAGGACTTCAGATACAACTGATGGGCATTGCCAGTAATTTTTATTGGTGGGGTACCCCTGCCAGTAGACCCCCAAAATGCCCATCCCCTCATTGACCTAGATGAGCTCATGATGTAACCAGTTGAAAACTACTGGAAAATGGTATCACTTCATATGAAAGGGATGGGCATTTCCAGTAATTTATATTGGGGGGGGGTACCCCTGCCAGTAGACCCCCAAAATGCCCATTCCCTCATTGACCTAGGTCAGCTCATGAGATAACCAGTTGAAAAATTACTGGAAAATGATAGGTATCACTTCATATGTAAGGGATGGGCATTTCTAGTCATCTACATTGGTGGGGTAACCCTGCCAATAGACCCCCAAAATGCCCATCCCCCATTGACCTAGATTAGCTCATGAGGTAACCAGTTGAAAACTACTGTAAAATGATTTGCAGGACTCGATATGTAAGGGATGGGCATTTCCAGTAATTTATTTTAGTGGGGTACCCCTGCCAGTAGACCCCCCAAATGCCCCCCCCCCATTGATCTAGGTCAGCTCATGATTTAACCAGTTGAAAATTACTGGAAAATGATTGACAGGATAGATATGTAAGGGATGGGCGGACTATGGCAGTGGTGGCCCACCAATATAAAATACTGGAATTGCCCATCCTAACATATGAAGTGATACCTATCATTTTCCTGTAGGTTTCAACTGGTCAAATCATGAGCTCACCTAGGTCAATGAGGGGATGGGCATATTGGGGGTCTACTGGCAGGGGTACCCCACCAATAAAAATTACTGGCAATGCCCATCCCTTTTATCTGAAGTCCTAACCAACATTTTCCAGTAGGTTTCAAGTGGTTACCTCATGAGCTGACCTAGGTCAGCCGTGAGGGGTCAATTGTTGATCGCTGGCAGGGGTACCCCACCACCAATAATTACTGGCGATGGCCATTTGTTGCTCTTGTGGCCATACCTGACACATTGTTCTTACTTTGATGTGGTTACCATGAAAGCTGATCTAGGTTAGCTATTAGGTGACTTTAAAATTGCTCTCCCAGCCACATCCACCACAGTCGGTTTGCCAGACGTCAGGTTCCATATACAGGAATGCATTGTGAACATTGTGATGTACCAGGCAATTGGTTACCTTCCCAGCTAACCAAACCCTCTGGACTCCCGCTCTACAGATCAGTGAAAATTTGACCAAACTTATGAAGCTTGCACGTAAATTATATACTAGACTGTTTTTTTTTTTAAAACAGGTTATGAAAAGTATCTTTAATATCATTAAACAGTTGGGTACAATAGTAAAACTCACTCTTCCATCTTTTTTCTCTATGGTACTTGTTCCTTTGCTTTTTGGACTCTTGGATAAACTCTTTTGTTCTGCGAAGGGTACCAATATATCATCTTAAAACATGTCTGTAAGCCATATATAACACAGTTCTCCTCTTCTGTTGTTGCCTCCACACTGGTGTCGTACATCACAGGAAAACTCACCCTTGACTTAGATATTTGGCTTTTCAATTCCTGCTGGAAAAAAGAAACAGCAAAGTATTCATCATTTGAAAAAGAAAAAAAAAAAAGTTGTCACCACAAAGTTATGTGAGATTTTCTTCCACTACCGTCTCAAAAAACAATCCCAAAGTTTGAAGCAGACTGTATAAAGCTGAAAATTTGAACGAGAGTGTCATCACCATTGCAACCAGAATCAAATGCCCAGAATACAGAGATAATAAAACATGGGCTAAATCTTTGTTTGTTTTTATGATCTTTAAAAATATAAAATTTTAGAAACAGAAATGCACTGAGCCAACTTATTAATAGGCATAATCGTTTTTAGTTGTTATTTTGCTTGCTCACATAACAAGCCTGTTTAGACCTAGGCTAGAGGAGAATCAGTACTTTGTTACACTAAGTTTGTCTTTCAGTCGTTCTGATTTAGTCTTACTAGTAGTACTAAAATATATAACGGACCGGCGAAGACTAGAGAATACCCAGAGTTTTAGGAACTGCGTTAAACTGTATGATCTGACCTATTATTTACGTCAATGAGTTTCATTCAATCTAGGATCAAAAAGAGAAAACTAATTAATCTTAACCTTTAAACTTTGCTACTAAACAGATATGCTTGAATTACAAATAAATGTCAAAAAAAACATCATAATCTACGAATCGATGCATATACATATAGGCCTACATAAACAGAATATTTTGAATTCGCGCAAGTGAACCCTGCACTACATTGGACAGAAAAAGAACGTGCAATTAGACCAAACTAAACATACTAAATTTTCCGTTACTTCTACATAAAATATCAATACAAATACAACAACTTACTCTTTTTGCAGTATACTAAAAGCACATGTTATAATAACTTCAGACTATCAAGTTTTCCTGAGAAGAAACGGTTAATACTTCTTACAGTAAACAAGTCGACCGTGAAGGAATGTCGCAACTGTTTCCTGGGCGTGACGGGAAATTAAATACTAAAAAATGATAAATGAAAAGGTTAAATAGAACTGAAGCGTGCATCCTGACTGCTCGCAACATATAATACCGTTGACTAGCCAACATAATTTGTTCAGCCTACTGTGGCTGTACGTTTGAAGGTCTAGCCTTGCTTATCCAATATCACAAAGCCTACCCATTTAGATTCACATGGGAAATTACAGGAAATCTTTACCAAATGAGTGTAGACTTCAAATAAACTATTGAGACTTATAGTTCCAGCATTTGTTTGGGAATAAATTAGAAGATTATGTGCCACTGTTCAATCTAGCCCAATACACACATAACACATTGTTAATTGGTGTTTAGAATGCACACTTTAGTGTTGAGAATGCACTGCAGTACCCAGTAGAAGCCTATAGGCTACTCACTGTCATTGCACTTGTGTATTGAGAAACGCCAGCGTGACAACGGTAGCGTTACACTAACCATAATACAGTACTAGTGCCAGTGGCCTAACAATTAACTTTAATTTTACCTTTAAGTTAAAGGAATAACAGGTAGGCCGATGATGGCAGTTAATACCTCCATTCTTCTAAAGACCTTCTTTGGTGATTTACGGTTGAAAGTTGCTTAGAGTGATCGTATGACACTATGCCAAGTCCAGCAAGCTGCCGTTGCCTCTCGGTTTCCAAATTGAAGTGAATCGAATTGGGTTAAAATACATTAGTCCGTCGACACCGACTAAGCTACGATTATGGCGTAAATCGGGTGTCCGTATCGTTCTTAGTCCATGGGTTAAAATACCTTAGTCCGTCGCCACCGACTAAGCTGTGATTATATTTTCCTTAGTCAGTGTAAACTGACTAAGAAGCAGCGATGAAACGAAGATTTTTGCTAGTTCGTGTGCATTGACTAACGTTACAGACTAATTTAACGTTAGTCCGTGGCAATATTGACTAGTTTATTTTTTCAGTGTATACACGTATCATTTCATACGGGTTCACTGTTGATACGTACAATCTACTTTTAGTAATGTTTCATCTTGTATAACAGTCTACGAGGACCTTAAATATGGAAATGCTGTAGGTCAAGACGCGATTAACTTTTTAACACTATGTATGTATTTTTTGAAAATCCTATTACCAATTTCACAAGGTGATAGTCACATCCAAGCCCCTTATTCGAAATACTCTTATTCTAGATTGGCTAATTGATGACAATTCCATGCGTTCTCAATATTATAATATTCACTTGATATGATTGTATATTGGTTGACCCTTAGTTAGATCCTGATGTCAAAGTGGGCTGGTTGGGTAGCGCCGTTTGGCGTGACGTTTTGGATCCCGCAGGTCATGTAAAAAGCACATTTAGTTTCCTCAGAGGTTACATCCGTTGAGCTCCGCGATGGCTACGAGAGATGTTTATCCGGAACGAAAACTGATTGCGTAATTTTCTTATTTCGCTGTATTCTCGTACTTGGCTAAGGCAGTCAGGGAGGTGGGTGTGTGTGAGCCGACCCCATTGGTCGCAGCGCACTGTAGCTCTGTACAGGTAGTCTCTGATTGGTCGAAGCCATTTTTAAAGTTTATGCAGGGAGGGAGTGTTTACGGGGAGGGGAATTTCTGGGGTAATTAAGGTTATTTCGTTGTCGGTCGGGTGCATGACGAGTACTTCTCCCTACTAGACCAATGTATATATGTAACATATACGATATAATATTAGAACGAGACGAGGTATTATACCTTTTTTAATATTACAACTCTGGTGTCTGCTTCCAGGTTTAGAGTTAATTTGTACCCGTCCCCCATCTACCGCCCCTTCTCTCCGGTTGGTCTCGAGACAGGTTCCCATTGGTGGCAGCGGTGGGATTCTGTTTCTGGTGTGGAACGAATCTAGATGTCTGGTACCAACCGCTTTGACCAGACTGTGGTGAACAGCCGGCTACGTAGTGACCTCCAGAAGAGAAAATCCCTGATGTATACGTGCCGGATAGATCTTGGGAAGGGATGCAACCAACGAAAGATCAAGACGGGCCTGGCCGGGAGATAAAGGGGACGGTGACAGATTGGCTGACTTTCATGTGAGTCCAGAGGCTCTGGGGGACCAAAAATGTAGCTCAATGGCAGACAGAACGAAAACTGCGTTCCGGTGGTTAAACAAAATTACAAGACAACTGGATAGGATAGCTTGAAGGCATGAATATGACAAACAGAAAGCCTAGAACAACCGTGGGGTAGTCCAAAGGAAGAGACTATGAAGCAGTCGCTGAAAGAGCTTTCAGAATAAACAAATTGCGATCTGGTATGAGAGCAGGGTATCCATGAAGGAGATAATAATCGGAGCTTGTCTATAATGATAGAAAACCAGTTGGAAAAGAATGTGGCACCCGCGGTGTGAGCCTAGACCCTCATTTCGAGTGCTCCCAGAGTAAAAGCGCCCTCAGTTTATGGCTCAACACCCTGGGAGGATTACGTAGTTTGGTTTGAAGTAATATCAGAGCTAATTTGTTGGGATGACAGAACAAGGGCCTTACACTTAACGACAAGCCTGCAGGGCCCAGACCAGAAAAGAAAATAATATTTGCTTTTTATATAGCGCTTTATACCAGCGATAGATCTCAAAGCGCTTTACAGACGTTATATTATCCCTGGTCAATGATAACCTGTCCCAGAGACAATCGCTCCAGTCGGCATCAGTTATATACTGCGCCCAATGGCAAGTTACCTCAAAGGTACCCATTTAACCCCTGGGTGGAGAGAGGCAAGTGAGATAAAGCATCTGCCCAAGGACACAACGTAATGAACTAGGCAGGAATCGAACCAGCAATCCTTGGATCACGAATGCGACGCCTTAGGCAATTGGCCACTACACTCCATCAAAGGTTCGAGAAAGCTAACCATATGGACATACTCAGAACGCTCTTACGTTAATGGACCTGACAAAAAAGGGAGAGTAATGGTATTATAAACTTACAAATGTTTTTGTTACTCCTTTCGTAACTGCCGAGCTGTCTTGAATGTGTTTAAAAAATCCCTACAATGAAAAATCTATGTTCAATGGTAAATAAAGATATTCGTCATATGCAATATGTAGGTAACACACTCTGCCTGTCATTGGCAAATCTTATTATTACAGTATATGTGTTTAAAGACATTGTATATACACGAAATTAATACACAGTTAGTTTCTATCATTACGTGAACAGATTTTTTGAAGGATTCTCAGTTTATGGACAAAAATGTAGTGAACATATTCGCATGTTTCACAATATCTACTAAGTATATATTGATAAAGTGATCTCTATTATTTCTTTCTTGTTCTTTATACTGTTTGATCTTCGGGTTATACGGACAGTATCTGTATGCTATGTGAATGATGGATTTTTAATCCCTCACTACATATCCTTTAACGCTACCCAAGCATCTATCATCCATTTCGTTTTTTCAGTTCCCATCTTACAAGAATATTTACAATGTTTTAACGTTCCTAAGTTTTAAACGTTACTAGTTAACACGAATGACGTCTCCCAGAGTTCTTACTCTCTTTGAACATTCAAAGTTGGTGTGCTAGTTGAATTAGCCCTCTCATTTCTTTTAATATCACTTTCTTCCCCAAAATATGTTTTCAAGAAAACCTGCTGCGTCACAAAGATTTTTTCTCATTTGATATGTTCTCGTGTTTCGTGAGCGATATCAAACTTTCAAATGGGGCGAATCCATATTTTTTTTAAGGAAAGGGATCGGACTTGGGTAGTTGAAGCTGCCTCCCATGTAGGCAGGTGGTGTAGACCTCCACTCATGAATCAGCTGCTGTGATAACAAAATTCATCTGGATCGACATCGAATTTAAACTTGAGCAAGTCTTCTACAGTTCTTGAATCGTAAGTAAGCTCACCGATGTCATATCGCCGGTCCCGGTGAAGACGATGAATGCTTCAACGAGAGGAAAAAAGAAATATCATTAATAGTTCGATAAGCAGTAACATGATTAATCTTCTTCGAGTTAAACACAATGAGATCGCTGTATGTATCAGTACGGAGTGCTTGTTCATCTCATCCGATAAATTTCATTGAATACGAAATTAATAATTGTATTAGTGACGCAGTAACGATACACACAACATGGATAAGGAAAAATACTGTTCGTTACGCATTTATGGAACATGCTTTGATCTCACATGTTCCTGAAGTATGTGCATGTGAGCTGCCCTCGTTTTCTACTTTGAAAACAAATTATGTTTTTTTATTTAAGATTACATTATATATCATTTAGTATGTTGTTCTAACATGGAGTAAATATTTGAGACAAAGGAAAAGTACTAGAACCTTAGCTAACTATGTGGATTATAGTGAATCATAGATGTATTCATTTCCAATGAATAACGTGTATTTCTCTCAATCCGCTGAATGTAAGCGTCATTAGGCTAGCAAAGCTACTTACCGATTGCAGGTATGAAAGAAGCGCGCCATTATACTGGGCATTGCAGTTATAATTTACTTGCAGAGATTTTGTGTAATAAATGTTATCATTATTTTAATAAAGTAATAGAAAAAATTAAAAGGTAAGTAAAGTAAATATTACTAGGACGTAACCGAGAATCACGTTTGAAGCATACCAATGTCAGCGTAAACAATGGGTTGCGCTTAGGCCGAGGAGATTGGTATAGGCGTAGTAGTTTAAAGAAACGTTCCTACTTTAAATTATGGCATTCCTGGTAAAAAGTTATGCAAAATGATGTCAGATTTCCTTTCCGCGATAGCTTCACCAAAGTTGATGTTGTAACAAAAGCAGTCAGAGTGCTTGATATTTGTGTTTTAATCTGTCAAGGTCTTATAGTCTGACTTATTTCCACCGTAACAATTCCAGGAAAAACAAGACGTAAGGTTAAGCGAAAAGTGGAGTGCTACGGTGGGTACCAACTTTTTCGATGTTCGAACATCTTAGATGTTCCTTATAAGAGCTTTACTGTGCATATCAGATGAGACTTTTTATTATTATAAATTAAATAAAGTGAGAAGTGTTGAAGGTACCAAGCGAGTGTCACGAGGGTAGTTTCATGAGGTTCCGAGAAGTGCCCTAAGAGATAGGTAACCTACAGGCAAGGGAAATTGTGATACGGAGACTAACAAATTGGAACCTCAGTAAGTACCGGGTGAGCGTCACTTCAGATAGAACTCGGGTCATCTTTTGGAAAGTTCCTGATAGGTGATCCTGTTTTCTACAGCATCTCTGTAAATAACGTGCCAACCGGACATCTGCAACAGAAAAAATAGTCCGTGACTGGAAAAGTTAATTAGACCTTTGAACAATGCGGTACATCAAGAGTCGTGCAATAATGGTGTAAAGATGAAGTATTCAAATTAGTTTAACTAATTTAAACACCATTATGGTACAATGCATCTAGATTGACAAATACCAATCATTATATCCAGACCGCTAATACGGTACATTAATTATAATTTTTGAAACACAAATACCAAAACGATACATCTAGAACCGTTGAAAGCAATGTGATGAAAAAACCCAAAATAACTAATGATAATTAACCTATGCTAAAAAACAATATAGTTAATCTTACTTAAGAAAAATTAAACACATACGATGTACCTCTAAAACACGACATCACAGTATCCCCAACACCAAGAGATAGATCCATAACTTCTTAAACACCTACACTATATCTAGAATCAATAAAATAAAAACCTAATATTTCAATCAGAGACCACTCAAATGGATATGTACAGAAGCGAGGAAAGAAGTAATAGCACATCTGCAATTCTGAAGAATAGTCATAGTAAAATCTATCCTACGGAAAGATCAATAATTTGACTTATCAACTTATCAACTTATCAACTTATTGGCTAGTCAGACGATACCAAGAAACGTCTCTTAGAGCAAAATATGATCACGAATGCTGAATGATAATATAAAAAAATATCCTTAAACACCAAACTATTATCTATAAAGCCTACTCAATTACTTAAAATGATATTTCCAGAACCATGGAAACATTTAAAACCCTTAACTCTAATAAAGGAAAATACAGCCACAATAAAAAAAAAACTTGATATCGTCAAGTGTAAGTATTCTACAATTTGGATCTGTTTTTAAAGGTATATTTATATTAAATGCTATCATTTTCCCTTCTGTGATTATCTTGTCATGTGATATACTTAATAAGTTAAGATGACTATTGTGTTTTACTTTGTCTCTTGTAATTTATGTGACCTTATAGGGAGGGTTGTACAGAATATATTCGATTATCGCTATGTATCTAACGTAGTTTTAGGACTTGGTTGATTAAAACTTACTATAGGAAGAAATTCAAGAATGGATAGACAATAAACTCCTCCTTTTTCATTCAAATACCGTGTATGACAAATTTCTTTTCATTTCTGTCAAAGCTTACAAAACTCAAAATCGTTTACATCATTGGCTAAGATCATGTGTAGTATCCGTTCTTTTCCCTTTCGAGGGAATGGTGATGAACATCCCGACGATGATCACACAGTCACAGTCTCGATGCAAGGGGACTGGGGCTGAGAGCGGATCAGTTGTTTGGTAGTTTGGTTTCGTGCCCAGGTCCTTTCCTGGGCGACTTTTCCTTAAAAAAAAGCATTCACAATTTTTTAAGCAAAGTTTATGAACTATATGTATGACTATCTGAACCGTTCGCCTGATGTATAAATTATACATGCATAGTCTTCACTTGACCGTCTGTACTATGGTCCTTAATATTCATTTCCTTGTTTTTTTCACAGCATAGCAATTAACATTTTAATAAGGTATAATTAAGAAACTTCTCCGAAAGATTAAGCGTTGTATTACAATTGCAATATTACAATTATTACTTTATAAAAGAATAAAAATACCCACACAATGCCAGTTGCGTAAGAATAGAAACATTGTTCAAATCAGCATATATAAACTCTCATGAATAGGTGTTTTCGTTTAACGAACATGACACAGAATCACTTTATACTTTCACTTAAAAAGACTATTCACACTAAGCAGTTTTTAACTTTCCCCTCTGTTAATAATTGATCGATGTTTTTCTCTCTATCTCTCATATTCAAGTTAATAGCATACTCATATGTCAGTGACTGGGTGGAGTACATGACACTGTCGTTCGTTAACAAAATCCTGTAAAATTTACATCAGAGAGAAGTCTTCAATACACCCAAGTTTCAATCAAAGTCAGTGTGTGAACAATATTCAGAGGCTTTATTAACGCATGTTTTTTACTGATGAAAGATACTGACAAAATTTGATACGTAAAATCTACCTTTAGTCAATGTTTCATCTGGTATAACAGTCTACGGGAACCTTAAATATAAAAAGGCTATAAAGCAAGACATAATTCACTTTATACCACTTTACAGTGAATATGTTGGACATCCTATTACCAACGTTCACAAGGTTATAGTCACATCCAAGCCCCTCATTTGATATACTTCGAGAGAGACGTAGTGATGACTGCTGCTCAACGTAATATGTACTCGAACAGCTTATTATTATTATATGATTGTATACTCGTGGACCCCAATACATCCGGCAACAATAAAGATGATGTGCACTGTAGTAATTTTCCTTAACGGGGATTGCCACTAAATTCAGTTCAACATATATTCAACTGTTTTTAAGCGGTTCGTTAACTTTCCGCAGACATAGTCTGCAATGTCACTTTCCAGTTCAAAGTTTAGGATTGAAAAACCCAAATTCTATATGTACAAAGGACAATTTCCGTTTTCATTACTATGCTTTGGTATTAGTAACTATTGAATCCATGATCCATCAGAAAATGGTACGGGCAGATATGTCACCGTTAAGGTACATGCTCAGTGACGTTCAACTCTAATCGTAGTACTAAATAGTATTTATATGAAAGTAAAATATCCCACATCCCAAATATCTCACAACCGAAAACAATCTTTTCATCTGACAATAGGTTCATCTTGAAAAACAAATCCATTCAGTGCTCTCGGGAAAATACATTATCAGGAACATTTCGACGAATTATACCAGATTAAAAAATCTCAAACTGCTTTTACACTGTAGGTTAACTACCTCAGATGTCAGAATGGGATGGTTCGGTAGTGCCGTTTGGCCGTGACGTTTTGTATCCCGCATAGCGGGTCACGTAAAAAGCACCTCAGATTAATGTTGCAATGTCGCGTTCCTGTACAATGTTTAGGGCTGGAAAACCTCCGTGTGAGTATCTACTTGATATAAATAACGATTGAATCCATATCTGAAATCCCATCGTACAAAAACTTACGGACAGATATGTCTCCGGTGTTACAGCTCGGTAACATTCTACTTAAATATAAGTACATCTATATGATATTTATGAAGAAGAAATATCAGAGAAGGCATAAAACTTCGAATAAGAACAGCTTGACCTAAAAATATCAATCAGTTCTCTTTGAAAAACGACGCTAACAGGAACATTGCGAAGAATAATATGAAAATGAAAAATCACTACATCGCAAGATCTCGTCTCCATAAATATTCAACTGTCTTTAAACTGTGCGTTAACGATGTTGCCGCAAAATTTTGTTTACAATGGCCCGTTCCGTGAAAAGATTAGGACTGAACTACCCAAATTCGTTTAACTTTAATCTAAGTTCTATATTATATTGATTTTGAAAGAAAAGCTCAACTCCGACAACCAAAGAACAAGCTGTTTATCTGATAGTTGGTCCTCTTTGGCAATACAAATATAAACTTTTATCTGTGAAATGTTAGCAGGAACAAAACAAAAACTAATACTGAAAAATGGAAAATCTGTTCATTATGAAATCTTAGTTTAAATAGGATTGAAAACAAATCATGAACTTACGATGGTGATTATTCTACTTGGAATGTATAACGCTTGAATCTATGATACATATCCACAAACAGCTGATTGTATGCAATATTACGGCCAGATTTGTCTCCGCTGTGAGTTGTCTCCATGAGTTTGAACACTTAACGAAGTACTATACAATACTTTTATGAAACGGAAATATTTGTAAAGGCATCCTATAATACACAGATACACAATCAGCATGCGGAAAGTTTCGCTAGCAGGAGCATTACGAAGAGGAAGACAGGAAAGGTAAACCATCCATATTGATAGATTTCAGTTCGATGAATCATCAAATGTGTTCATGTTTTGCGTTAGTAAGAGAGAATGAATTATTTTGTCTCATTTTCCACATGACTAGGCTTGATAACAAATCATGAACGTTTGACTGATATTCTCCGTGTGAATATCTACTTGGAGTAAAGAACGATTGAAGTTATCTTCCATATAGAAAGGAACATTTCATTTGTACACAAAAGTACGAACAGATATATAGCCGCTCTGTGATATCTCGGTGATGTTCAACTATAATCTAAGTACTATATAATATTTATGGCAAATCTACATAAAGGCAAATTCTAGTTCGATCTATCTTTGACTCCTTTATACGATTGGCGTTCATGGCCACCCACAAATTATTGTTCCAGTGCTGCGTTCCTGTTTAAGGTTTTGGATTGGAAAAAAAAAACAATATCATGACATTACAGTTGGTAATATCCTTGTAAGTATATACTTGAACAAAATAAAGATTTTTTCCAGTATCCATGTAGAAAAGTGTATCCCATTGTATATGTGCTTTTTACGTGACCCGCCATGCGGGATACAAAACGTCACGGCCAAACGGCACTACCGAACCATCCCATTCTGACAAACGAAACTCAGGTCTAGCGAGCCAAATAAACATACGCCCGCCGACCTGCAGAGACAAAACGCCCACCCCCCTCCCCACTCAAACGTTCAAAAACCTACAAATGGACGACCCGCACGCAGCGAAACGAAAAACCCCTCCCCAGCACACCAGCGTCCAAAAAAGGCAGCCCCAGATAAACGTCGAAAATCGCCTTCAATTTGAAGGCGAATGTCAGACTTAACCGCCTCCAGGACTCCCTGCCAACTGGCAAATTTCCCCCTAAAAACCATATTACATCTATTCCGCCAAACATGTTTTTTTACAACAGAGCAAACAAAAATGATGCGGTGCAACACAGCTACCGAACAAACTGGAGGGTCTACCCCATATAAAATAAAGCCCTGCCCCACCGACCATGAACGGTCTCCCGTAACACGGTCGGTCCAGGTCTGGAACCACTCCCATAAGTCTACTACAAAGCAACAATGCCAAATAACATTAGCAGTACTCTCTAAGCTGTCACAGCCGGTCCTAGGGCACAGTCCATCACCGAATCCCCAATGATATCTTTTTAGGTTGGTCACCAAGGCACCGTGTGCAACTCTCCATGCGAGATCACGGAGCCTGCAACCATTCAGCCTTGAATGCACCGAACGCCATACTTCGGCAGAATGACGTCCCTGGACAAAAATTGCATTCAAGGCCTTATCCCGCAACGAACTGTGAACGAGGGCCGGCTGTGACAGGTCAACAGGGGGCAACTCAATCAGAGCGGAGCAGATGACACGCACCACCCTGTTTGGAGTACTACTATGCGGTTCTCTGTTGCTAAAAAGCGACGGAACCCATCGACGCAGGTGCAAACCGCCCCAAAAACGTACAAAATATGAACAAGGCAACCCTGGGTCAGTTACCGCTACAAACAACTGCTTAAATAACAAAAAGGTCAATTTACTTCCCAGATGAACCACCCCCAACCCACCCTTCTCCAGTTTTTGGTACATTACCGCCCTTTTGACAAGCTCTGTACCACCCGACCAAATGAATGAAAATATCGCTCTCTCCAACCTCACCAGGACTCGACGCGGAATTGGATACACCGCGCCCGGGTACCACAAGATGGGCGAAACAAAACGATTAATTACGGTGACTTTCCCTAGGATCGAAAGCCAGCGGGTGCCAAAGGCTTCGAGCCTGCTCTCAAATACCTCAGCCCTCTCGTTCCAGGTGACGTCACAAGGTGCATCGTAGCCGAACCATATACCATTAATGTTGATATTCTGATCCGACCACGACGCACCGAATGTTAAGTCTCTGTATCTCCAGCTACCAAGGCGAAGGCCCTTTGTCTTTTCCGGATTCAACTTCGCCCCGGTAGCTCTCTCAAAGATAAATAAATCCTGCGAGAGGGCACGAAAGGAGCCCAGACTCGAAACAACACACATTACGTCATCTGCATATTGAACGCATTTCACTTTGGCACCCCCTGGCACAACGAATGGAACAAGTTTGGAATCCCTTTCCAAAAGACGAGAGAGGGACTCGCTAAACAAAACATAAAGTAATGGAGACAGAGGGCACCCCTGGCGCACCCCCCTCTCTACGTTAAAAACCTCCGAACAAAACCCATTTACAATAACAGAACTGAAACTTTCTTGATACAAAACAGAAATCCATTTACGAAAAACCGGGTGCAACCGAAACGTCTCCAATACATTCATTAAAAAACCGCGATCCACCATGTCAAAAACCTTCTGCTGGTCCAGAGACACCAATGCACATGGCAGATCACGCTCAATAACAAAGTCGGTCAAGTCGCGCATCAACCACAAGTTCTGCTGGATGCAATGACCCTTCACTGCACAAGTCTGGAGATCACCAACAAGATGCGGCATAGCCAGTGCAAGGCGGTTGCACAAAGCCTTAGCCAGCAACTTGTAGTCCACATTGAACAAGGTGATCGGACGCTTGTTTTGGGGATCCAAGGGGTCCCCAGACTTTGGCAGCAAAGTAATCATGCCCAGACGTTGACTTTGGTTTAACAGTCCGTTTTGGAAGGCGTCCTCGAAGACGGCTCTGATGTCGGGTCCTATTATTGCCCAGAAGGTTCGGTAGAACTCCCTTGGAAGCCCGTCCGAACCCCGGGGACTTGCCATTCTTCATCTTCGAAAGCGCCTCCAAAGCTCAACAGTGGTTATTCCGCCCCCTAAAATATCATTGACATCGTGGGGAACGGTTTTTGAGATTCCCCTCAATAAATCAGCCTGTGCCGACAAGTCGACATTGCCACGCGTAAACAAACTCGAATAATCTCTTTATATACGCGGGCAATGCCGTGAGGGTCACTGACCACGGTCCCATCGGTAGCGCGCACAGACGGGACGCGTCTCTCACCCGCCGATGAGCTAACGGACTGGTAAAACCTCAGTGAAGGGCGCTCCTCGGCTTCCACCGCTTCGACACGGGTCCTGACGCGGGCACCGTGATACTTTTCATCGAGATAAGTCTGCAAAGCGATGACTGCCGAAGGGTCGCCAAACTTCACCTCCGCGCACAGCTTCGAGAATTTTTCTCTTCGACGCCGTGCGCGGGTCACGCAATACTGAATTGCGTAGCGTTTGATGCGCAACTTGACATCATCCCACCACTGAGATGTAGAAGCAAAGGCCGGCTTCAATGTTTGCCATCCTTTGTACCTGGTCTCGAAACCTTGGCGGAACTCTGCCTCGTCAAGAATCTGACAGTTAAGCTTCCATAGGCCCCGCCCGATCGGGAAAATGGAAGGCAAAACAAAACGTGCTACTACAGTGTCATGGTTAGAGAGCGGACAGCTGAGCGTCTCGCAACCCGAAAATTTAAAACTTACGGGCGCATACACTCGATCTATCCTGGAGGCATCTTCAACGTTAGGCCTCACCCACGTATATACCGTACTACACGGGTGCATATGCCTCCAGACATCGGCTAAAAGGTGTGCCGAAGTGAATCTGTCCAATTCAGTGATCCCAGCATCGGGACTTGCAGACACAGAAGTTCCGAGTCTGTCAAGACCCGAGTCTGGGACACAGTTAAAGTCTCCGACCATGACACACGGCGCACTACCAGGAACAAAGGAAGTCAGGAAAAATCTCGTCTAGCAGAAGGCCGATTGGGAGCATACACATTGCAAATGGCGATGTTACCCTGTGGATACTTGAATAGAATGCAAACCAATCGGCCCTCGTGATCCGTCTCCACCCTAGTGGCACAACCCGCCTGACGAGCTGACAAAAGGATGACAGTGCCACAGGATGAAGACGAACCAAACGAAGCATGCAGCTCACCACCCCACTCATAAGCCCATAGAGGGACATCTTCTTCCAAAATATGTGTTTCTTGCAGGCAAACGCAGTCGACCTCCATTGATTTACAATATTGGAAAATGCGACTGCGCTTGCGATGATCCCTCATGCCATTCACGTTCAAAGTGGCAACTGAAAGTGTATGGGCCATGAGAGGGCAGTGGGGCAAAACTACGAAGACGACGATTCCGTAAGCTTCAAGCGCGCCCTAGACGACATATTGTATATGTATGTAAGGACATATACATGTCTCCGGTTCAATTCTTGTCTGACTTTTGTGAAGAAGAAACATCATAGAAGCATAGCAATTTCCTACAATCGAATAAGGTCACTACATTTGCAAGAAATTACTTAGTTACAGCCGTTCCTGCAGACGACTTACTTTGCAATGTCGCGTTCCAGTTAAAGGTTATGAATGAAAATACCAAATACAATAAATGGTCTCCTTCCGTGTCTCCGATTGTACGCAACACTAAGGTCAGATTTGTATCCGGAAGTAGTCATTCCCATGAGTTTCAACACTAATCCATTGCAAGTTCTATAAAATATTTTTTATGAAAAGGAAATATTTGAAACGGCGGAGTGACATATACAACCAAACAACATATTGTTGATATAAAGTAAAGCCATTGACAACAAGTCAAATCAATTTGCGGAAAATGTCTCTAGCATGGAAGTTTGGTATATAATCTCCCCTCCAAATCGCATAAAACATCGTCGGATTGTAGGATTGCAAATGTTCGATTGATAATCTCAGTGTAAGTATCTACTTGAATCTATGATCCATAGCGGAAAGAGCATCCTATTGTAGACAGAAGGTGGGCAGATATAGACCGACAGCCCAGTGCACTTTGATCAAACGAACGAGGTACCAATATCTGAGTATTGGAACATTTGTGGAAAAACCCAGTATATCCAAAAGTGGATGTCTGCCGTGGTCGCTCTGCTGCATGTGGCCCCTGGGGCCAGTTAAAGGGGGCCCAAAAATGCATCTGATCAAACGAACGAGGTACCACTTGAAACCAATGTCAACTTAATGCATGAATGCCACATAGTACTGAATGGCCCATGCCAGACAAATTTTCTGCTGCAAAGGGCCCGCCAGACGCCCAAGAAGGGCCCCTAAAAAACTGCATCTGATCAAACGAACGAGGTACCACTTGAAACCAATGTCAACTTAATGCATGAATGCCACAAATTACTGAATGGCTTATGCCAGACAAATTTTCTGCTGCTAAGGGCCCGCCAGACGCCCCCAAATATGGCCCAAATGCCCGTTAGCGTAGCATTGACCCAGATTAAATATGCAAGGTACCACTCAAAATCGGTTTGGAATGTTCGGGTTGATCTTACAGACTATGGAAATCATCATGCCAGACAAATTTTCTGCTACAAAGGTCCCGCCAGACGCCCCAAAATGGCCCCTAAAAAAATGCATTTGATCAAACGAACGAGGTACCACTTGAAACCAATGTCAACTTAATGCATGAATGCCACAAAGTACTGAATGGCCTATGCCAGACAAATTTTCTACTGCTAAGGGCCCGCCAGACACCCCCAAATATCGCCCAAAATGCCCATTATCGTAGCATTGACCCAGATTAAATATGCAAGGTACCACTCAAAACCGGTGGAACCACACAAAAACAATATTAAATGCAAAGGTACTTTCCACAGAGTAAAGAACTGCAAATGCAAGACAAATGTTCTTCTGCATAGGTCCCACCAGATAGAAAGAATACGTGGCCCAATGTGGCCCTATATATGGGTCTAAAGAATTGGATATATGTGCCTTGTAACATGACATTTCAAGCTCATGATTATATTGTGTCCAGCATAAATTGGAGTTACTGTACACAAGACCAGTGTTTTATCTTATTTAGCTATTCGCTGCTCTAAGCAAAATAAAGATAACACTTTCACCTAAGCCTCTAAATACTTTGGGATTTGCTGGCCGGGGCAAAAATTACATTTCCCCACTTTATAATTCTAACACTCTGAGGAAGAGTCTTGCCTGGCTTGGATCCACAGAACTACGGTTGGAAGAGCAAGAATGGGTGCTACAGCCCTGACTGGTTTGAGGGAACCGCCTTTCCCAGATCATCTATTCCAAGAGGGGGAACTGAGCGAAGATTTTCAAAGTAGCCGACCAGACGTGGCTTCAGAGTTTGATGCCGATGATTCAAGTACTGAACCATCTTGGAGTGATGACTCCGACAATGAAACATAGATTTGAGCTTCCATTGTCTTTTTAGAATCAAGTTCTTGGGAATACTTAATTTTCATAAACTTACTAATGATTCTTTTGAGATCTGTCTGAATGGCAAATGCAGTGTCTTTTTACAATGCACACACTCCAGTGTTTAATCACTGTCAAGAGACATGAATTCTCAGTTCTTATACTTCGAACCTAACATGTGTCATGTTCAGAGTAATCACATAGTGATCTTTTGTTACTATCTTTGCCAATTATGATTTTAGTACATTTTAAACTAGCAAGATGACTCTCTTGAAAGGTAAAAGATTCCTTCATAGATGAAAACAAAAAACCCTCATCTAGTATTCATATTTCTGAAAAATGGATGCCACATCTATTTGTTGGACTTGTTACAAGCTATTCGAATTGAATTAGTGTAATGATGGAAGTTCTAAACGACCAAGATGGAGTAATATAGGCCAATTACTCATTTTATATTTTTTATCAAGGAATGGAGTCATACGTGGTGATATCAGTATTTGTTTGTTCAATCTTAGCATTTTAAGTCCTTTAAAGAGTGTACCTAGCATAAAGGTACATATACATTTCTATGCTTCAATTATGTATCTTTTAAAAAGCATATTGGACAGTTTCAACCCAAACCTTTATCGTTAAGTACACGTTATAAAGCATTTTCACCATTGTTTGATAATTGCTTCTTTGTCTGAGCTTAAGAAACAAAACAATCTCTTTTGTTCGACTACATGTATGTCTTAAGATGACACTTAAGCGTTCTTTCTCAAGATTTTAAACTTTGTAGATTTACAATGCTAACGTAAACACAGTGTTTTAAGATACAAAATAATTTTGGGTTTCTTATTTACAATACATAAACTGATTTTAATCTGCTCCAGTGTTTCCAGCGAAACAAAGTAACTGCAAAGTTAAACACTGCTCACGTTACAAAGTACTGACTGGATAAAAGGAAAAAGAATGGATAAAAGGAAAAAGAATGGATTTGAGAATGCATTATAACTGTCAGGATCTCCCTCAAAGACTGAGTTCGCGTCATTTTTGTTTTGCTCAATGAAATGTTCAGTAATTGATACACCTACTAGTATACTAATCTCATTATTCCATTGGCCTATGTAGCGGGAAGGAATTTGAATAATTCAGGATGTTCTTGATTGTTATAGATTGGTTTCTTGTGGTATCTTAACTATTTAAACTGCATATTTTTTTTTACATGTGGTGGGCACTTTGCAGAAGAAAATTTGTATTGTATTGGCATTTCTTTACTCTGTGGAATGCTACAAATGTCATGTCACAAGGCACATATAGTCTGCATCGATATACAATTCATTAGGCCCATATAGGGCCGCATTGGGCCACCTATACTTTCTATCTGGTGGGACCTATGCAGAAGAAAATTTGTCTTGCATTGGAAGTTCTTTACTCTGTGGAAAGTACCTTTGCATTTAATATTGGTTTTGTGTGGTACCAACTATGATTGATCATGGCCCATTTGGGGGCCCTTTTTTAGTGTGTCTGTTAGCCCGTTTGTAGCAGAAAATTTGTCTGGCATGATGATTTCCATAGTCTGTAAGATCAACCCGAACATTCCAAACCGGTTTTGAGTGGTACCTTGCATATTTAATCTGGGTCAATGCTACGCTAACGGGCATTTGGGCCATATTTGGGGGCGTCTGGCGGGCCCTTAGTAGCAGAAAATTTGTCTGGCATAGGCCATTCAGTAATTTGTGGCATTCATGCATTAAGTTGACATTGGTTTCAAGTGGTACCTCGTTCGTTTGATCAGATGCATTTTTTTAGGGGCCCTTTTGGGGCGTCTGGCGGGCCCTTTGCAGCAGAAAATTTGTCTGGCATGGGCCATTCAGTACTATGTGGCATTCATGCATTAAGTTGACATTGGTTTCAAGTGGTACCTCGTTCGTTTGATCAGATGCATTTTTGGGCCCCCTTTAACCGGCCCCAGGGGCCACATGCAGCAGAGCGACCACGGCAGACATCCACTTTTGGATATACTGGGTTTTTCCACAAATGTTCCAATACTCAGATATTGGTACCTCGTTCGTTTGATCAAAGTGCACTGGGCTGCTGGTCTAATATGTTCTGGTCTGGGATATACCGGTGGAGTTCAACTCTATTTTATATAATACTATATAATATTTATACGAAAAGGAAATATATAGAAAGACCAAGCTGTGCAACGGAAAGACAATCGAATAACAATATTTAGATCCGACAGTTGTTCCATCTTGACAATAGAAAATTACAATCATTATTCTTGGAAAAATAACGCATTTACACGACAATTTCGAGGAATAAAATAGAAAACTATAATTCCGCGCTGTCAGTATATTGCTTTCTAGTTGAAATTTTGGGATTGAAAAAACGAACATTTATGGAAGAACGACGGATAATCTAATGAAGTCCCCCCCCCCCCACATCTCCCACCACTCCCCCAAACTGAGTAACGGATTGCCCAAGAAAAAGAAAAAATACGACAATTAACTACTTTTATTGGATACATACGTAACAACTTTTGGGTGAAGTAGTTTCCCAACTTTGAGACCAGGTCAAAATTTTTGATTTTAAAATTGAAATTAAATTTTACCAATCCTACCATATTGTTTAAAGATATTAACATTTGATGTCATCGTTCAGTTATTGATGTGTTAATTATATTCAATTCAAACAACTGCTTTAAACAGATATTTATTTTATCGCATTTTATTTATAAGATATATTTAAAAGATAGTAATACTATATTTAATAGAATGTAATGAAATAGTTGATGGCCTATCAACCGAAAGGTTAAATTTAGCGAAAATGACTCAAATTAGGAATTGTAAGAAGTATGTTTTTATATATTTCGTTCATGGAAAAGTACGATACTTTCTTTCTCTGCATAGGTGTCTAAGTTTTCAAACACATTTGGTTCCAGTGGGAAACTCTGTCTATACATTTCATATTTATTCTGGATAATCAACGCCAAAATACATAACATAGCAATTTATCACTTATTCCTATTTTAAAGGTTAAAAACGATACGTAGACACAAGGCCTACTATGAATGAATTTGTGTGTAGTTTCATTCTATAACGTATTACTTTGCTTACCTGTAGAAATATACGATGATTATCACAGACAGGACGAGTACTACAGCAATTACGATCATCACCAACTTCATTATGTTGTTCGTGTCTGTAGAGATGACATTAAGATATGTAAATATGTTAATATCAGCAACCATATTACGTAAGTGGATTAAATTCACGGCAAAGGGGTGAATGTTCTTCGACATGAAAAAAATTGTTTCATAAATAATACTTGTTTGTGAAGTATATTTACTAACTTAATAAAATGTGATACACTAGATTGCTTTGCTTAGCTCTCAATGCAGTCTCAATTCAAGGTTTCGTCAAACTGATTTTTTTATCATTTTGCAGTTAGTAGATATGTGTCATCCAGTTTACTTAAATGTTATGTAAACTCCGCTAACCTATTTACATGGAAAAGGGCTCACATAATGATATTGATTATTATAGGGGTATGCTTCTTACAAATTGTATATCTGCAGACAAAAATGCTCCATTTTCCGACCCCTGGCTCATTCGTCATGGACGCCGACAACGTAATATGAACCATTGAATAATCAATTGATAAATTTTTACTCTCATATTCCGTTGAAATAAAACTCCACACGTTTCTAAAGAAACTTTACTTTACTCCCACACACAGTCTCAAGTATTAAATGGTGAACCTCACACTACATCACATCAGATGCTACCATGTGGTACACATCGCCCTCTCCTCCCTCACCCACCAAATAGAAAAGCCGACCCCTGGCTCATTCATTATGGACGCCGACAACGTAATATGAACCAATGAATAATCAATTGATAAATTGTTAATCTCATAATCCGTTGAAATAAAACTCCACACGTTTCTAAAGAAACTTAACTTCACTCCCACACGCAGTCACAAATATTAAATGGTAAGCCTCACACCACCTCACATCAGATGTTATGCTGTGATACCCATCGCCCCACAGCCCCCACCCCTTCTCCGCCCGACCCACAAAATGGAAACGTCGCACTTGATATTCCGTTTGTCCTTAAGTACGTCGTTCAATGTGTGATCTATCGACTCTCTCCAGCAACTCTTGTAAACTAAGAGCAATATTCCGCGAAAAATTACATTTTTTTTTATGGTTATGCTGATTAGAGCAGAGTGGGACTGGTCATGAGGCAGATGACTTCACCAATAAAAATGGGCGGTTGACAGTGCTATTTGCCCAAGCAAGGTAGTTTGCTTGCTGTGTGGAAAGGAGGGTCATGTTTTTCGAGCCTGCCCCTTGTCATATAAAAGCATGGCGAAAGCGCGAGGTGCAGCAGGCAACGGGACCTGTTCTGCTTCAATTTACAAAGGTGGAGGACCAGGTGACCCCTGCGTGTTTGGTGCCGGTGGGTCCCATGCTGCTACTCGCCCTTCCACATCCCTTGTGGAAATTCCTGTTGTCACTTATCCCTCCCGACAATTGCGGATCTCCAAATGAAATGGATTGGTTTGATGAGGTTGGGAGGCTAGCCTGAAGGTCGGCATGAAATAAGGGAACGAACCCACGTGAAACGGTTGGAGTCATCGTCATAGTCAAATGTGAGGGTGTTACATGTTTCAATATTGTAAGTGTATTGATGTCGACTACGTTTGCCTTCAGAAAATTCGCATAACTGAAGAGAATGCCGATTATGTACCTATAGTTGGGGTGGTGTCCTTCATGCTTCCTTTGGTACGGTCTCATTCTGTGGTGCGGTCGTCCTGATTTCTCCACGTCTGTCTGGCCCTGCCATCAGGATTAAGACCGATCACGAATGTCGCTTGGTATGCGTACTATTAAAATACCTACAGGGAAACGTTACCTTATGTACCGTTTACCCGCCTAATCAATCTTATCCAGGGGAGGACTTTTGAGACTTGCCATCCTTTTACCTGGCAGTGCAACTTGTGTCGTGGTCGGAGATTTTAATTGGGAGGCCAAAGAGTTGATAGGCTTTGGAAGGTGTTTTGAGGTGTCTTAACCATAGAGGTCATAAATTATCTTGGGTAAGACCAAATGGCTCTGATGCTTACACGGTGTCTAATTGCGATGTTATAATTTGCCCGTATTCCGATAATGGTGCTGTGGTAGCTAAGTCTATTCTTTCATCTTCCCTGTGGAAAGTGGATTCTGAAAAGTTAATTGTCATATCTTAGGGGAAAGACAGTTTCTCAATGGATTAGAATACAGGTACATGGGACGTTGTACCTTGAAGCAGGCCTTTATGTATTTAACAGGCTGGTGGGAGGATGTCAAGTTGCGCATCATTCGATATGCTGTAGAGTTCTGTGTAGCCAAAGCTCGTCGTCGAAGAGAGGATTTTTCAAACCTCTGCGTGAGTGTCAAACGTGGGGCTCCCTCCACTGATGCGGCTAAAAAATACATTAATGCTAAATGCCATGGAGCTCACATAAAAAATGCGTGGAAGCGGAGGATCAACCATCATTTAGTTTTTACCGAACATCCTTTTGGCTAAGATCATGTGTAGTATCTGTTCCCTTTCGAGGGGAATGGTGATGCCCACACGAGGACGATCACACAGTCCCAAAGCAAGGGGACTGGGGTTGAAAGCAGATTAGTTGCTCGTTAGTTTGGTTATCGTGCCCAGGTTCTTTCCCGGGTGACTTTTTCTTAAACATTATCTCTTGACAAACGTGTTCAGCTGTCCGTAATACAAATAGGAATACATTTTGTGATCCGGTAAGCATTATCTCCGTATACAAAGATTTTAAAATAACCTCTTTTCACGAGACAATGTCAATGGTCAATTGGGTGCTTACTTTCCTTCACCGAACTTGGATGGCGTTGTCAAAAATGAAGAATGGCAAACCTCCCGGATTGGATGGGCAACCTGGGGAATTTTACAGATCGTTTGGTTGATCATCGGATCGAATATTAAGACCGTCTTTGCCAGCGCCTTCGAAATCCGAGTACTTCAGCCTCTGCTGGTCGGAGGGCGTACTTCCTTTTTTAGGGGAGGGGGGCTCGCTTGACTTAAGGTTTCTTTTTCAGATTGGGCTGGTTTGGTACTGCCGTGTGGCCGTGACGTTTAGATTCCCACAGGGCGGGTCACGTAAAAAGTACTCGAGTACTTCCTCCAAATTATCATACTTGAATTTCTATTTTATACACCACAAGTCTAAGTTCTCATATTATCAACAGGCACTGTTCTTATTCCACTTGTGCAGGGAGGTGGGTCCGTCAAGGATGCCCTTTATCCCAACCACTTATATTTAGTTACTAAGAAAACCTCACATTTGTTTAAAGAAGATATGTGTTTCATTCCTTTTGTTTTGCCGGGTGGTAAGAGTGTCAAATGCGTTTCAATACGCGGATGATGTCAAAGGTTTTTACATGACCCGCCCTGCGGGATCAAAAGCGTCACGGCCAAACGGTACTACCCAGTCATCCCATTCTAACAAAAACACCACAAGTCAAGCGAGCCAAAAACTAAAATACAACATTTAAAAAACACAAAAGGACGACCAGCACGCAGCGAAACTGTTAGATGTGCTGCAATGTTAGTGCTTGAGATGACAGTGCCATGGATTTGGTTTCAAGGTTTTTGGATCCTACACAAACATCCTACACAAACACTGACATTAAAAAAAAATGTTTTAATATACAGCTTACTTTAAGTCAATATTTGTGACAAAAGCACCAAATTTACCCAATGTTAAGATAAAACGTTACATATCTTCGATCCAATTGCACAAATACACATCCAATAATGGACTGCTAAAGTTTAGTTTATGATGTTTCCATATTATTTCTTTACCTATTTGCTAATTATTTTGGGAGTAGTAGATCCCTTTAAAGCTGTGGTGAAACTTATTCGCATCTTCCCTCGTCCATCTCAGAACAAACCCCACGAGAGCATTACGTCTTCTCCCCTCACAGGAACGTGGAACCATCTGTTAGGTCACCACTTATTACACATTACGTCATGAGAATTACCATCAAGCTTATGTATTCTAAAAGGTTATCAAGAGTATAGGCTCATATTTTAAAACCAACTATGAATTCCGGGATGCCTTCTTTCATTACAATTTTAGCGTACGCAATGACACCATGCTAAACAAATAATGGTTTTGCTCCCCCTAAATTTTCCCAGTCAATTTAATATCAATACATTATACGTGTTTCTGTACGTTTGGGTTGTAAGATTGCAAATAATATGTACAACAATGTGAATAAGAAAGGTTGTGTCTTGAATGAGATATTGTCTGCCAGCAATGTTTCTGTAGGTCAGGCGTTTTTCTTTAAGATATATCTTTCCCGTTCAAATAACGTTCTTACAATCTTCATAAAATACAAATATGAGTAATGACTTACCTTGATCAGTTCTAGAGATGCTAAATTCACATCTGTCATCGTACTGTGATGTAGTTTTGGACTCCAACGGTTCCTGGGTAGCGATGCATCCAATGGTTGAGTTCTGATTACAAGAAGTAACGTACACTGAAAGCTCTTTAGTTCCGTTATTATCTGTGTAATGTTTCTGATAATCACAGCCATCGGGTTTGATTACTTCCAGATTTATCGGTGGATACCCGTCTGTTATTGAACAAGATAGGACGACGTGGTATGCTGCAGATGGAGATGAAGAGGGGCCTTCACAAACAAGAGGTGTAGACTCTGGGAGGCTGGTAGACTGTAGTGCCTCTGTAGGAGGCTGGTAGACTGTAAAGAGAAAACCGGAGTTATCATCAGTCAATGATTGAATGAAAAGTACAAATATCCTCTAGCTGAAGGTTGAACTCAAGGAAAGTACCACGAGTAATCCTCCTCAATATATTGAACATTAAGTTAAGTAAATATTTATTGACTTTGCAGCGAACATTTCCTATTTTACCTTTATTTTAAAAGAAAGGTCATTGCCACTTAAAGATTACCGACACATATGTTGGGCTAGAAACGAAATATAGCAATATTACGTTAAGTCATAATATTTTAGTGTTGCATTCGTATAACAAAATACACGGACTGAATGTAAAGAAAACTGTCGACGCTCTCACATGCAATATCAGACTTAACATAACTCCGTGAGCATTCTACCTTAATTAGCTATGAATAATTGACGAATGCTTCCACAATGTTACGTTACATTGTAGACACCTACACCTAAATGCGTGACTTAGATGAATACACTTTCATCTTAAGCATTAAGCAAAAAGTGTTAATAGTAATACCCCCGGAAGAACCTTTCGAACCACTCATATAAACTCTATATAAAATTCCTGTTTCCATATGAAATCAATGTAATATTTATCGAGTTTTTGAGATGCCACAAAACGAGATTAGAAAGCACTGATGCTATCTTTAATAATTTCGCACAGACTGAGTGCGTATTAGTATATTCAACATTGTGAATTAATCACGGCGATTCATCATTTGATTTATATGATGTAGTTCTCGAGGACCCGCGCGCCACTTTAAAGTAGCTATGCCATTTAGGACTTTTTCTTGTCGATAATTTACCATGTTCACCCTATATCTTCACAGATTCGATACATACCAAAACCCACTGAAATAACAACAGTCCAATTTCCTTGCAAGAACATGTTGCTTCAACTAAGCCACTACACCATTCTTTAAAGACTATAGGTAGTGCCCTCGTTATATCAATTCTTGCTAACTTTTCATTGTGAATCATGCAATGGTGCCGTCTTCCATGTAATATAACTAGCACATGTTCTAATGTAGTTATATTCGCCACTGCATGCAGTGCAACGTTTTTTTTTAAATAACATTATGAAGACTATTTATCAACACAGCAAGACTTCCCTGCATCACTGTACTAAAGTACATGTGTGTTTGTACGATAGCGTTGAAAGTTCACAAATATGAACCAGGCAAAGACAGGTACATCAGGAGGCAAGGAAACACTTTGAAAGAGCTAAAACTCATATTGGATTAAATTGTGTACTTTAACGATAACAGGATACTAGCAGTTACAAAAGTACATTGCTTTCTTTGGTGCGATTTAGTATTCGGAAATTGCTCGTCTGAAACATTTTCGAAGGGGGTGGGGTATTGTTTGTTAGGCGATGACTTTAAGAATGATGAATAGACAAGTTTTTTCTTTCAAAGCATTTGCGTACACGGTTAGTAATAAATGACAAAAGACTTACCTGGATTACTTTTAGAGATGTTAAATTCACATCTGTCCGAATACTGCGGTGTGGAAAGGAACGCCATCGTTTCCTGGGTAGCGATGCATCCAACAGTTGAGTTCTCATCACAAGACGTTATGTCAACAGAAAGCTCTTGAATACCGTTTTCATCCGTGTAATGTTTTTGAAAATCACAGCCATAGGGCTTAATCATTTCCAGATTTATCGGTGGAAACCCATTTGTTATTGAACACGATATAGATACGTGGTAGGAGACAGATGGGGACGAGGAGGGGCCTTGACAAACAAGAGGTGTAGGAGGCTGGTAGACTGTAAAGAGATTATAGGTGTGGTGAGAGTAAAGTGTATACGGAGAGTTATCATCAGTCAATGACAGATGATAAGTACCAGCATCCCGTCGTTGCAGGTTTAAGATAGAAAAAGAGAAATCAACCTTAGTAACTTCAGGCCAGTAGAAGTAGGATAGATCTTCCTCGATATATTCTACTTTTACTTGAAATAAATATCGATTGACTGTCTGATTCTGCCTTCTTTGTATACCGTTGTAAGAGTAAGTCCCTTTAGAGGGAACGTTTCCATTAGTACGTCCGGTAAAGTTCATCGCTACTCGTAAACCATATATATATCTACTATATATATCCACTTTAATATGATCTGTGTTAACAGTAATATCCGGGAACGAGAAGTCACAAGCTAGCATAGCGTAGCATTCCTTTGAATTTACTGTTTGTCCTTCTGTGCAGTGATAGTTACAACCGATTACGTTACAAGCATATAATACCAGGAAGATGGCAATATGCAAGAACTTTGAAACGATGAAACCATCCATGTTTAAATAATTAACGACTTTTTAAGTTGTCCAACGTCGCAGATGTGCGTTTGTGTCAACATTTACTTTGAAAACTCTTATGAGAGATAGAAAGTGATCTTTGTTACAATGCGCATGCGTTAATTTGCTTTCAACTGTGCATGACTGGAAAATATATTTCCGACATGACAACACTCATGTACGAGTGTGTTTCGAATTTGAAACATCGCTTTGTTTTTCTTAACTTGAGCAGTTATATTAGCTAAGAAGTAGGATAATGATTTTAATATAACATTGTTATTTAATGAACAAATACATTTTTAAGGGTGTGTGTATGAGTCGTTTGTTGTCCTTGTTTGTGTTCTTGCTATTTATTTAATGCTTAAACTCGGCTTTTGGAACAGTTCCCTCCAGTAACGTCAAAACAAGTTTTAGTATGGAACAGATGTCATACTATACTTTCATACTGAGTTATACCGAGAAAAACAGAGAATGAGAATGCAACGTGGAGCTTGAAATGGAAGCAATGACAGAGCATAAGCATATATACATTATCTTCATCATTTTAAAGTGATACATTCATTAAAAACGGATTGACTGTACTTGAAAGTGATGACGCTCTCACGTGAAAATTTAACAAAACTGAATTCGTGAGCATTCTACTTTCAACTGCTCTGGTGACCTGACGAGTGAATTCAAAATGTGATGCAACAGTGTAGATAAGAACTTATTAGCAATTGAAGGCTAAAATAACATCTTCCATATGAGGTATTGAGGTATATATGAGGTAACAAAAAAATCCGGATTTACTATTCTGTTATTTCTTTTGTTGGCTTTATATTTCACATCCAGGTAAATTAATATATTCATGGTTCTCGATCATCCGCAACAAATTATTTTTAGTGTTACTTTATCACAGTTTTACAATAGGCTCGTGGATTCATATGGCAGGAAGATTAGTAAAACGCACTTACAAATGGTGAGACTTTTATTTACCTTCCATTGCTTTTTGGTAGAATCTTCCACCCTTATACATTGAATAATTTATGGAAGGTGCTTTTTACGTGACCCGTCGAACGGGATACAAAACGTCACGGCCAAACGGCACTACCAAACCACCCCATTCTTACAAACGAAACTCAGGTCAAGCGAGCCCAAAAAAAGTACATACGCCCACCGACCTGTAGAGACAAAACGCCCAACCACCCACTGAAACATTCAAAAAAACACAAAAGGACGACCAGCACGCAGCGAAACAAAACAGCCTTCCCCAGCACACCACCGTCCAAAAAGGCAGCCCCAGATAAACGGCGAAAATCGCCTTCAACTTGAAGGCGAAATGTCAGACTTCACCGCCTCTAGGACTGCCTGCCAACTGGCAAATTTCCCCCTAAAAACAACATCACATCTATTCCTCCAAATAAGTTTTTTTAGAACAGAAAAAACATAAATAATACGCTGCAACACAGCAACAGAACAAATTGGAGGATCTAATCCATATAAAACAAAGCCCTGTCCTACCGACCAGGAACGGTCTCCCGTTAAACGGTCGGTCCAGGACTGAAACCACCCCCACAAGTTCAAAACAAAGGGGCAATGCCAAAAAAACATGGGTAGTACTTTCTAAGCTGTCACAGCCGGTCCTCGGGCACAGTCCATCACCCAATCGCCAGTGATACCTTTTCAGATTGGTCACCAAGGCACCGTGTGCAATTCTCCACGCAAGATCACGGAGCCTGCAACCATTCAGCCCCGAATGCACTGAACGCCATACTTCGACAGGATGACGTCCCTGTACAAAAATTGTATTCAAGGCCCTATCCCGCAAGGAACTGAGAACGAGGGCCGGCCGTAACAGGTCAACAGGGGGCAACTCAATCAGAGCGGAGCAGATGACACGCACCACCCTGTTTGGAGTACTACTATGCGGTTCTCTGTTGCTAAACAGCGCCGGAACCCATCGACGCAAGTGCAACCCGCCCCAAAACGTACAAAATATGAACAAGGCAACCCTGGGTCAGTTACCGCTACAAACAATTGCTTAAAGAACAAACAAGTTAACTTACTTCCCAGATGAACCACCCCTAGTCCCCCCTTCTCCAGTTTTTGGTACAATACCGCCCTCTTGACCAGCTCTGTGCCACCAGACCAAATGAATGAAAAAATCGCCCTCTCCAACCGCACCAGGACGCGACGCGGAATAGGGTACACCGCGCCCGGGTACCACAAAATGGGCGAAACGAAACGATTGATAACAGTGACTTTCCCCAAGATCGAAAGCCAGTGGGTGCCAAAGGTTTCGAGTCTGCTCTGAAATACCTCAGCCCTCTCGTTCCAGGTGACATCACAAGGTGCATCGTAGCCGAACCATATACCATTAATTTTGATATTCTGATCCGACTACGACGCACCGAATGGTAAGTCTCTGTATCTCCAGCTACCAAGACGAAGGCCCTTTGTCTTTTCCGGATTCAACTTCGCCCCGGTAGCTCTCTCAAAAATAGATAGATCCTGCGAGAGTGCGCGAAAGGAGCCCAGACTCGAAACAATACATGTCACGTCATCTGCATATTGAGCGCATTTCACTTTGGCAGCCCCTGGCACAACGAATGGAACAAGTTTGGAGTCCCTTTCCAAAAGACGAGAGAGAGACTCGCTAAACAAAACATAAAGTAATGGAGACAGAGGGCACCCCTGGCGCACCCCCCTCTCTACGTTAAAAACCTCCGAACAAAACCCATTTACGATAACAGAACTGTAACTTTCTTGATACAAAACAGAAATCCATTTACGAAAATTTGGGTGCAACTGAAACGTCTTCAATACATTCATTAAAAAACCGCGATCCACCATGTCAAAGGCCTTCTGCTGGTCCAGAGACACCAATGCACATGGCAGATCACGCTCAATAACAAAGTCGGTCAAGTCGCGCATCAACCGCAAGTTCTGCTGGATGCAATGACCCTTCACTGCACAAGTCTGGAGATCACCAACAAGATGCGGCATAGCCAGTGCAAGGCGGTTGCACAAAGCCTTAGCCAGCAACTTGTAGTCCACATTTAACAAGGTGATCGGACGCTTGTTACGGGGATCCAAGGGGTCCCCAGACTTTGGCAGCAAAGTAATCATGCCCAGACGTTGACTTTGGTTTAACAGTCCGTTTTGGAAGGCGTCCTCGAAGACGGCTCTGATGTTGGGTCCTATTATTGTTCAGAAGGTTCGGTAGAACTCCCTCGGAAGCCCGTCCGAACCCGGGGACTTGCCATTCTTCATCTTCGAAAGCGCCCTCCAAAGCTCAACAGTGGTTATTCCGCCCCCCAAAATATCATTGACATCGTGGGGAACGGTTTTTGAGATTCCCCTTAATAAATCAGACTGTGCCGACAAGTCGACATTGCCACGCGTAAACAAACTCGAATAATACTCTTTATATACGCGGACAATGCCGTGAGGGTCACTGACCACGGTCCCATCGGTAGCGCGCACAGACGGGACGCGTCTCTCACCCGCCGATGAGCCAACGGACTGGTAAAACCTCAGTGAAGGGCGCTCCTCCGCTTCCACCGCTTCGACACGGGCCCTGACGCGGGCACCGTGGTACTTTTCATCGAGATAAATCTGCAAAGCGATGACTGCCGAAGGGTCGCCAAACTTCACCTCCGCGCACAGCTTCGAGAATTTTTCTCTTCGACGCCGTGCGCGGGTCACGCAATACTGAATTGCGTAGCGTTTGATGCGCAACTTGATATCATCCCACCACTGGGATGTAGAAGCAAAGGCCGGCTTCAATGTTTGCCATCCTTTGTACCTGGTCTCGAAACCCTGGCGGAACTCTGCCTCGCCAAGAATCCTACAGTTAAGCTTCCATAGGCCCCGCCCGATCGGGAAAATAGAAGGCAAAACAAAACGTGCTATTACAGTGTGATGGTCAGAGAACGGACAGCTGAGCGTCTCGCAACCCGAAAATTTAAAACTTATGGGCGCATACACTCGATCTATCCTGGAGGCATCTTCTCCGTTAGGCCTCACCCACGTATATACCGTACTACACGGGTGCATATGCCTCCAGACATCGGCTAAAAGGTGTGCCGAAGTGAATCTGTCCAATTCTGTGATCCCAGCGTCGGGAGTAGCAGACACAGAAGCCCCGAGTCTGTCAAGACCAGAGTCTGGGACACAGTTAAAGTCTCCGACCATGACACATGGAGCACTACCAGGAACAAAGGAAGGCAGTGTGTTAAAAAATTCTCGTCTAGCAGAAGGCCGATTGGGAGCATACACATTACAAAGGGAGATGTTACCCTGTGGATACTTGAAAAGAATGCAAACCAATCGGCCCTCGTGATCCGTCTCCACCCTAGTGGCACAACCCGCCTGACGAGGTGACAGGAGGATGACAGTGCCACAGGATGAAGACGAACCAAACGAAGCATGCAGCCCACCACCCCACTCATAAGCCCATAGAGGGACATCTTCTTCCAAAATAAATGTTTCTTGCAGGCAAACGCAGTCGACTTCCATTGAAATACAATATTGGAAAATGCGACTGCGCTTGCGATGATCCCTCATGCCATTGACGTTGAAAGTGGAAACTGAAAATGTATGGACCATGAGAGGGCAATGGGGCAAAACTACGCCGACGACGATTCTGTAAGCTTCAAGCGCGCTCTAGACGACATATCGTCGTCGGAGTCGTCGCTTGAAGCCGACCTTTTCAGTGAGGGTTCCCCCATCTCGTCGTACCAGCTCGTCCCAGTGGCACGTTTCGGCTCGACGATCACCGAGCCTCCGGAGTCACTGTCAGACATAGCCTCCGGAGACCCGACGACCGAGTCGTCGTCGGACAGAGTCTCAGGATCTGGAGATACCGGCGGCGGACTGGGGACGGAACTGGACGGGTTGATGGGGGAAGCTGGTGGAGACTTTCTCGGTGCGGGCACGGGGTTGGGGTCTGCAACTACGGGGGAGGGTGAACCAGGTGCGGAGAGTGAATCCTCACCCGGTTCCCCCTCCTTGCGTGGAGCTTCCTCCGGGGCAGTAGGTGCGCCAGAACTTGGCGCCTTTGTTTGGCCCCCACTCTTTGTCATAAAGACATAAGAGGAGGGACAAGCTCGAAAGACATGTCCCTCCTTCCCACAGAGTGAGCACACGACTTCGCTTGGGCAAGCAGAGGTATCATGCCCACACTTTTTATTTGGGCAGCCCTTGGCTTCGTGCCCGGTCTCCCACACCTGAAGCAGGTACGAGGCTGACCGGGGTAACGCACGTGAGCTTTATGCCCGGCAATAAAAAGGAAGGAGGGAATGTCCTGCTTGAGGTCGATCCGAACCTGTCGGTGCCAGTTCAACACCCCAGGGGCCTGTGCGTAGGAGCACATTTTAATAGCCTTGACAGCCCCAAACCGACCTAAAACAGTTGCGACAAGTTCCTAAGTTATAAAATTCTAACCGAATATTTTTTTAGGTGATAAGAGTAGATAGCGTACGTGTTAGTACATTCTCTTGTTCCCTTAAAGTAGGAGATCGCATGTGTTACACCTATTTCAATAACAAGTGTGTGTGTGTGTTCTTGTAGTAATCAATATTCTTATTCGGCTATTGATTCTATTTCTGTGACTAAAACAGTTCTACATTTCAAATTAAATAATCTATTGTTATGATATGTTATATTACAGAGGACAGCTATTGGCATTGGAATGACCTTGAACACCTGACCACCTTTCATTGACAGTAACCTGTCGCAACATCCTGTAATTGCAAATCAACAATAATGAAAACCAACAATATAGTTACGGGGGTCCTGATGGAACAGACCAGTTGCAGACTTACTGCGTTAGTATAACCCGACAACTAGTGAAAAATACAATATTTGGCGTGTTGTCCAGTTACGTGCAGGTCTACAACTAATCACGTTGGGATTCTTCCTCAAAATGCCAATGCATAGAATCGCTTCTCGGCCTTTTGGCTAAGATCATGTGAAGTATCTTTTCCCTTTCGATGGGAATGGTGATACACACCCGACGATGGTCACACAGTCACAATCTCGATGCAAGGGGACTGGGGTTGAGCGCGGATCAGTCGTTCGGTAGTTTGGTTTGTGTGCCCAGGTTATTTCCTGGGTGACTTTTCATAAACAGTATGCACAAAATAGCTTGTCAACTAGGCAAAAATATAATAATTACTGTCGAGGTGTGTACAATTCGCCTGTTTCGAGAAGAATATGGTTTTGTATCGATGATTGTTCAATTCAACAACTCATTGTGCAAGATTGCTTGGTGATGAATGAGATGGCTATAGCCTGCAGTGAAATAACAACCAGACGGAGTTATAATCAGTTTGTGGGCGTCGAGACCTGTTTCCAAGGGCCGTTGTTATTCTGGTTTGGGGTAATAGAGGGCCTACGGACGGTCCGATCGTTTTTACTTTTGCAGATGATTCGTGTTCAGTTCGGTGAGTGTGTGCAAAAAGGGGGGGGGGGGTAGTTCAGTTGGATATTTGTAGTTTGTTGCTGATAATTTAGTTAAGGTACGGTTAGGGTTTAGTGTTGAAAGCATTTAAGCCGTGACATTTTGAATTCCTCTGGGCGGATCACGGAAACAGCACAGTAAAGTTACAACCAATAACAACCGGTTCAAAACCACTGGGAGTACCATATTACGTAAATACCCACTAAGTGAGAATATCAGGATATAGGCCGGGAAGCTTGGCCTCGTATGAGTTGCAATAATTCTGACTAACGTCGTTCATGAGGAATACATTTTGGATATCTTACGATGATTCTAAGTTACTAATATCTGAAAACTATTAGTCTGGTCCCCTTGATTATGTACATAATATAGTATATTATAGTAGTTATTTTTTTCTGGCCCACTGTAGCGTGGTTTGCAATGCCGTGGGTGATATAGGTAGTGTGGACGGGGCGAGGTCATTTTGCAAGCAAAGAATTGTTATTTCTTCTTCAACTTTTTTTATTCTCCTCTACATGTTTCCTTTAACTTTCTCAGCAGCCCTAGTTACCTCAATCAATAAGCATTATTTATCTATATTCATGTTCTCTGGAGTAAGTTTATGTCTACGTTTTTATTTATTAAGGGATTGAAATGAAATTGAACTAGATTAAGTACTTGAATTGTATTGAGTTTTAACGGTCAATACCGCAGAACACATTGACCGAAACTAGCGACTATCTTTTGTTTGTGTAACTTAAGTGATACCGGGTTGGTTATCTGAATTAATCAGGTTGTCATTTCAAGTTACCGTCGATTCGTCTCTTCCAATCCTTGTCTACTCAGTTCCGACGGTGGCGAGGGGAGGGTTAACGCTGCATATCCAATGCACTAGTCCCCTAATGGTATTTCCATATTGTGTGTATGGAAATGACTTTCGGCAAACATGGATTACTTTGGTGAACAACCCGCAGCATCAACATGTTTAAGGAAACAATTGCTCTAGTTAGGAGACATATGGGTTGAATTCAGTGTCGGGGCTGCTATTTTGATGAGATAAAGGAGTATTAGAGATGACAGTCATTGTGGTTTATTTTTAGCGGCGAATATTTGCCGTCCAATTGTTTTTACTCTTTTTAACCATCTATACTTTTCTGTTCATTTTACGCAACAAAGAACCTTGGCGGTTGAGGGACTAGTGTATTCATCCACTGCCTCAGACGATATGTCTGAGACGCGAAAAACACATTCCATACCTGTCTTACGTTTTCGGGATATTATCCCAGCACCAAGATGTTACCATGCGATGGAAGCATTGCCAAACAACTTTATATTCGATTCTTATAGATTTATAGATAAAAAGCATTGCAAGTGCCCTCGATTTTTACATTGTGAACTTTTTAAATAAGGTCTATGAAACTGAAATGTCGCCATCACATTCAAGAGAAAGTTATCTCTTTCTAAATGACAAGCTGTGGTCTTTGAGCTCCTACATGTGAAATGATGCTTGTATTTTGACATTAATATAACGTCTTTTGGGCTATTCTTTCAAAGTTAATTAAAGATAGTCTGCACGTACTCATACAAGTACATAATATTTGTGAACGATAAGTACCACGCTCTCCTTACCATTGTCTAATCTTATTATAATATGTGTATTTAAAGACATTGATTATACACGTTGTTGATTTCTATTATTCTTATAACATGTCTTTTTAATACCTCACAGTGGTGTATGGGTAGATGCTGCTTCATAAAGATGGTATTATTTAATATGTTCCCGTGTGCCTCGTAAGCGATATCAAACTATAAATTGGGCGAATCAGTACTTTTTTATAGAAATGGATGGGCCCATCGGTCGATGAAGCTGCCTCCCATGTACGGGGTGGGTGTGTTGGGAGCATCCTTATGGGTAACTGGTGAAATCTGATGCATTTGAACTATAAATTAGATTTAATATTCATTCTAAGCGCAACTGTACTAATAACTACTTTTAAATGTTGATGTAAAGTTGAAATGAGGAAAGTAATGCACACCTCCACTCACGAATCAGCTGCTGTGATAACAATATCCATCTGAGATCGATATAGAACTTAAAATAGAGCAAGTTCTTGACTCGTAAGTATGCTGACCGATGTCATATCGCCGATCCCGAAGAAAGATGATGAATGCTTCAACGAGGAAAAAGAAAGAAAAATATCGTTAATCGTTCGATAAGCAGTAACATGATTAAAGTTCTTCGAGATGAAACACAATCAGATCGCTGTATGTATCAGTACGAAGTACTTGTCCATCTCACCCGTTACATTTCTTTGAATACAAAATATGTGACGCTGTAACGCCAACATTGATACATTTAAAGCCTGTTCATTACGCATTAACATGCTTTGATCATGTTCATGAGGTGTATGCGTGTGATATGCCCTCGCTCTCTACTCATTTTAATAAATATCATTTATTCGATTATATATTGTTATAATACGGTGTAAATTTGTGAGACAAAATACAGTCAGTAGAACCTTAGCCAACATCGTCAAGTGAATTATATGTATTCATTTCCAATGAATAACGTGTAATTCTCTTAATCCGCTGAATGTATGCGTCATCAGGCGTGGGAAAAGGACAAACCACATATCGTGTTAAGGTACAAAAGAAGCGCGCCAATATATTGAGCATTGCAGTTAGCATTTACCTGCAGAGACTTCTGTGTAATTTTAATAGAGACATAGAAAATAGATAAAGATGAGTAGGACGTAACGGAGACTCACGTTTGAAGAAAATAATATCAGCGTAACTAGGGGATGGCGTTTGGACCGGAGGGGTTGATTAGTCTGTTAGCGGACCGGCCTTTGTTTCTAAAATTAGTTGATTGGATAGTGTGTGTGAACGTGGGAATGCATGTCGTCATATAGTATTACAGTCATTATATTTATAACTTTCTTCTACTATAGTTCAATGGACGAAATAAAGTGCGTAGAGTTGTGAAGACACGGTCGTACTTTTTCTTTTCGCGATAACTTCACCGAAATTGATGTGTATCTCAGTTCAATGAAATCATAAGTAACAAAACAAAAGCAAGCAGGATGCTTGATATTTGTGCTTTAATCTGTCACGGTTTTGTAGTCTGACTTTTTTCCTGAAGATCGTCTCACTGCATTTTGAAGTTTATCTTATCTGTCAACCACCGGATATCCGAGGACACTTACGGCGAGTAACCTGTACACCTTGCCAATGAGAAGATTTTCTTTATCATAAATTTAATAAAATGAGTGTTGAAGGTACCACGAGGTTAGTTCATGAGAGGTCCGCGAAGTGCCCGATTAGAAAGAACCTAGAGTCAAGGGAATCGGTGATACGGAGAGTACCAAATTGAAACCTCAATAAGTACTATGTGAGCGCCGAATTGATATAAGATGAGTTCTACCGCTGGTAGTTGGGTCATGCTTTTGAAGTTGATCCTGCTTTCTATAGCATATCTGTAAGTAATGGGCCAACCGCATACTGATCAACTGAAATGACAAACTAAATAGTAGTCCGTGACTGGAAAAATAATTAGACTTTTACACAATGCGGTACATCAAGATTGGTGCAAAAATGGTGGAAAGATGAAGTATTCAAATTAATTTAACTAATTTAAACACCATTATGAAACAATGCATATAAATTGACAAATTGATTAAAACAAAACCCCAAATAACTAATTATGAACGCAACAGCGCTAAAACATAAAATAGTGAATTTTACTTGGAAATAGCGTAAACTAGTCCTCTAAAACACGACATCACATTATCCCAAACACCAATAGGAATAGATCCCCAACCTCTTAAACGCCTACAGTATATCTTGAATCAATAAACAAGAAAATATCACAAAATCAGAAAGCACTCAAAAGGATATGTACAGAACAGAGGAAAGAAGTAACGGCACATCTGGAATCGTAAAGAATACTCATTCTGTGCTACGGAATATTTAATAATTAATAATTTGAAATCTCTTTGAACTTAGTGGCTAGCCCGACGATACCAAGAAAAGTCTCTTAAAGGAAAATATGATCATAAATGATCATATAAGAAAAGCATTGAACACCAAACGATTGCCTATAGAGTCTAGCACTAATACTATAAATGATATTTCCAGAACCACAGAGACGTTTACAAACTCTAAACTATAATATACATAACATCAGAAAAAAACTTGCCATTGTCAAATGTCAGTATTCTACCATTAGGATCGGTTTTTAAAGATATATTATATATCATATGCTATCATTTTCTCTTCTGTGATTATCTTGTCATGTGATACACTTAATTTTGACATGTTGATTTCCATTCATTTTCATTTTACAATTTCAATATTTCGTTCAGCAGAGTTATAGTTTGTCTTTTATATTCGATTCAATGATTAAAAAGTCAGGTGAATATTCATTGTTTCTTTTTTCGAATATTGTTTGATCTTGTGTAGAAATGATGAAGGAAGTGATTTCATTTCTTGATCGAAACAGTTTTGGGTAACTTGTTTTCGTAGGAAAGGTAATATAGACACCTAATCTGCTTCCTGGTTTTACTTTCATAATTCAGAGCATAGTCAATTTAAATATATTGAAAGTATTTTTTTTTTCTAACGAACGGCATTGGAAATTTTCACAAGTTAAGTTGTGTTTATTACAGGGTCAGAAGTATGTCGTTTATTACATTATTAACACATTGTCTCTTTTAATTAGTGTCACCGTTTACGTTCAATAAGAAGGTTATTGTACAGAATATATTCAATTATCGTTTATGTATCAAACGTAGTTTTAGGACTTCGTTAATTAAAACTAACTATAGAAAGGAATCTTTTTTATATAAAATAAATCGAAATATTATTATATCATAAACAGGGCAAATTTCTTTCAAATGTTATGTCAAAGCTCACAAATCTGGATATTGCTTCAATTATTCACAATTTTAAAGCATAAATATACATGAAAGAAGAATCATTGACCACTGCACTATGGTGCTCAATATTTTATTTCCTTGATTTATTATAATTTTATTGAAATATATCATTCCATAAAGTAGAATTAAAAAAGTTCTCCGAGGGATTAATGTTTTATTACAATTGCAATATTATAAGTTTGTAAAAGAAAAGAAATATTCACACAGTTCATGACAGTTGCGTATAAATAGCACATTGTTTAAATCGGCATATGAACTCTCCTGAATCGGTGTTATCGATTAACGAAGATGACACAAAATCACATTAGGTGTCATTAATACTTTCACTTACACAGGAAATAATATACTAATAATAATACACTGTAAAGCTGTTCCATTTACTTTCCCCTTCGTTAATGAATGATCAATAAAGTCTTGTTTTTTGTTAGAGTACATGACGCTGACATTCATTAACATGCTGTTACCTGATTTCTTCATCAAGCAAATCGAAAGTCCATTAAACATGACACTATTTCTTGTGAACTTCTGTTACATCAGAGAGGTGTCTACAATACACCCTTAGTTGCCACTTTGAACGTGAATGGTATGAGGGATCATCGCAAGGGCAGTCGCATTTTCCAGTATTGTAAATCAATGGAGGTCGACTGCGTTTGCCTGCAAGAAGCACATATTTTGGAAGAAGATGTCCCTCTATGGGCTTATGAGTGGGGTGGTGGGCTGCATGCTTCGTTTGGTTCGTCTTCATCCTGTGGCACCGTCATCCTTCTGTCAGCTCGTCAGGCGGGTTGTGCCACTAGGGTGGAGACGGATCACGAGGGCCGATTGGTTTGCATTCTATTCAAGTATCCACAGGGTAACATCTCCATTTGCAATGTGTATGCTCCCAATCGGCTTTCTGCTAGACGAGATTTTTTGTAACACGCTGCCTTCCTTTGTTCCTGGTAGTGCGCCGTGTGTCATGGTCGGAGACTTTAACTGTGTCCCAGACTCGGGTCTTGACAGACTCGGAACTTCTGTGTCTGCAAGTCCCGACGCTGGGATCACAGAATTGGACAGATTCACTTCGGCACACCTTTTAGCCGATGTCTGGAGGCATATGCACCCGTGTAGTACGGTATATACGTGGGTGAGGCCTAACGGTGAAGATGCCTCCAGGATAGATCGACTGTATGCGCCCGTAAGTTTTAAATTTTCGGGTTGCGAGACGCTCAGCTGTCCGCTCTCTGACCATGACACTGTGGTAGCACGTTTTGTTTTGCCTTCCATTTTCCCGATCGGGCGGGGCCTATGGAAGCTTAACTGTCGGATTCTTGGCGAGGAAGAGTTCCGCCAAGGTTTCGAGACCAGGTACAAAGGATGGCAAACATTGAAGCCGGCCTTTGTCTCTACATCTCAGTGGTGGGATGATGTCAAGTTGCGCATCAAACGCTACGCAATTCAGTATTGCGTGACCCGCGCACGGCGTCGAAGAGAAAAATTCTCGAAGCTGTGCGCGGAGGTGAAGTTTGGCGACCCTTCGGCAGTCATCGCTTTGCAGACTTATCTCGATGAAAAGTACCACGGTGCCCGCGTCAGGGCCCGTGTCGAAGCGGTGGAAGCCGAGGAGCGCCCTTCACTGAGGTGTTACCAGTCCGTTAGCTCATCGGCGGGTGAGAGACGCGTCCCGTCTGTGCGCGCTACCGATGGGACCGTGGTCAGTGACCCTCACGGCATTGCCCGCGTATATAAAGAGTATTATTCGAGTTTGTTTACGCGTGGCAATGTCGACTTGTCGGCACAGGCTGATTTATTGAGGGGAATCTCTAAAACCGTTCCCCACGATGTCAATGATATTTTAGGGGGCGGAATAACCACTGTTGAGCTTTGAAGGGCGCTTTCGAAGATGAAGAATGGCAAGTCCCCGGGCTCGGACGGGCTTCCGAGGGAGTTCTACCGAACCTTCTGGACAATAATAGGACCCGACATCAGAGCCGTCTTCGAGGACGCCTTCCAAAACGGACTGTTAAACCAAAGTCAACGTCTGGGCATGATTACTTTGCTGCCAAAGTCTGGGGACCCCTTGGATCCCCAAAACAAGCGTCCGATCACCTTGTTAAATGTGGACTACAAGTTGCTGGCTAAGGCTTTGTGCAACCGCCTTGCACTGGCTATGCCGCATCTTGTTGGTGATCTCCAGACTTGTGCAGTGAAGGGTCATTGCATCCAGCAGAACTTGCGGTTGATGCGCGACTTGACCGACTTTGTTATTGAGCGTGATCTGCCATGTGCATTGGTGTCTCTGGACCAGCAGAAGGCCTTTGACATGGTGGATCGCGGTTTTTTAATGAATGTATTGGAGACGTTTCAGTTGCACCCAAATTTTCGTAAATGGATTTCTGTTTTGTATCAAGAAAGTTACAGTTCTGTTATCGTAAATGGGTTTTGTTCGGAGGTTTTTAACGTAGAGAGGGGGGTGCGCCAGGGGTGCCCTCTGTCTCCATTACTTTATGTTTTGTTTAGCGAGTCCCTCTCTCGTCTTTTGGAAAGGGATTCCAAACTTGTTCCATTCGTTGTGCCAGGGGGTGCCAAATATGCAGATGACGTAACGTGTGTTGTTTCGAGTCTGGGCTCCTTTCGTGCCCTCTCGCAGGATTTATCTGTCTTTGAGAGAGCTACCGGGGCGAAGTTGAATCCGGAAAAGACAAAGGGCCTTCGCCTTGGTAGCTAGAGATACAGAGACTTACCATTCGGTGCGTCGTGGTCGGATCAGAATATCAACATTAATGGTATATGGTTCGGCTACGATGCACCTTGTGACGTCACCTGGAACGAGAGGGCTGAGGTATTTGAGAGCAGGCTCGAAGCCTTTGGCACCCGCTGGCTTTCGATCCTAGGGAAAGTCACCGTAATTAATCGTTTTGTTTCAACCATCTTGTGGTACCCGGGCGCGGTGTATCCAATTCCGCGTCGCGTCCTGGTGAGGTTGGAGAGAGAGCGATATTTTCATTCATTTGGTCGGGTGGTACAGAGCTTGTCAAAAGGGCGGTAATGTACCAAAAACTGGAGAAGGGTGGGTTGGGGGTGGTTCATCTGGGAAGTAAATTGACCTTTTTGTTATTTAAGCAGTTGTTTGTAGCGGTAACTGACCCAGGGTTGCCTTGTTCATATTTTGTACGTTTTTGGGGCGGTTTGCACCTGCGTCGATGGGTCCCGGCGCTGTTTAGCAACAGAACCGCATAGTAGTACTCCAAACAGGGTGGTGCGTGTCATTTGCTCCGCTCTGATTGAGTTGCCCCCTGTTGACCTGTCACAGCCGGCCCTCGTTCACAGTTCGTTGCGGAATAGGGCCTTGAATGCAATTTTTGTCCAGGGACGTCATTCTGCCGAAGTATGGCGTTCGGTGCATTCAAGGCTGAATGGTTGCAGGCTCCGTGATCTCGCATGGAGAGTTGCACACGGTGCCTTGGTGACCAACCTAAAAAGATATCATTGGGGATTCGGTGATGGACTGTGCCCTAGGACCGGCTGTGACAGCTTAGAGAGTACTGCTCATGTTTTTTGGCATTGTTGCTTTGTAGTAAACTTATGGGAGTGGTTCCAGACCTGGACCGACCGTGTTACGGGAGACCGTTCATGGTCGGTGGGGCAGGGCTTTATTTTATATGGGGTAGACCCTCCAGTTTGTTCGGTTGCTGTGTTGCACCGCATCATTTTTGTTTGCTCTGTTGTAAAAAAACATGTTAGGCGGAATAGATGTAATTTGGTTTTTAGGGGGAAATTTGCCAGTTGGCAGGCAGTCCTGGAGGCGGTTAAGTCTGACATTCGCCTTCAAATTGAAGGCGATTTTCGCCGTTTATCTGGGGCTGCCTTTTTTGGACGCTGGTGTGCTGGGGAGGGGTTTTTCGTTTCGCTGCGTGCGGGTCGTCCATTTGTAGGTTTTTGAACGTTTGAGTGGGGAGGGGGGTAGGCGTTTTGTCTCTGCAGGTCGGCGGGCGTATGTTTATTTGGCTCGCTAGACCTGAGTTTCGTTTGTCAGAATGGGATGGTTCGGTAGTGCCGTTTGGCCGTGACGTTTTGTATCCCTCATGGCGGGTCACGTAAAAAGCATACCCTTAGTTCAATTAAATCAGTAAAACAATATTTTGAAACTTCTTGACGCCTGTTTTCACTTTCAGCTAACGCAGCTGTTTGGGCTAACCAAAGGAAATAACAAGATCCAAACATACACGTATCATTTGATACCACTCTACTGATTATATAAGAATTAAGTAATATTATATGATGTTAAATCAGTATGTGAACAATATTCAGAGGTTTGATTGACGCCTGTTTCTCACTCTCAGCTTACGAAGCAGATTGGGCTGATCAAAGGCTCTACATACACATTTGATACGGGTTTACTGTTGATACGTACAATCTACCTTTAGTAATGTTTCATCTGGTATAACAGTCTACGAGGACCTTACATATAGAAATGCTGTAAGTCAAGACACGATTAACTTCACAAGGTGATAATCACATCCAAGCCCCTGATTTGAAATACGTTTATTCTAGATTATTGTATTGATGACAGTTCCATGGTTACTCAATATAATAATATATTCACTTGAAATGATATATTTATGGTATATTAGTGGACCCCAAATTCCCCAAGATCCAAGAACAACATTGAAGCCTTTCCATTATAGAACTTTTCCTTAACTTCATAAAATCAACGATATATAAAGATTTCATTTCAACATATATCCAACTTTTTTTAAGCTGTGCGTTAACGTTCCCGCAGACATATTCTGCAATTTTTACAGTTAAATGTTTAAGATTGAAAACCCCAAATTCTGCAGATACGAAGGACAAGTCCAAGTTTTATTACTCTGCTTGGTATCACTAACTATTGAGTCCATGATTAATCAGAAAATTTTCGGGCAGATACGTCACCGATACGATACAATTCGGTATTTTTCAGCTCTAATCGAAGTACTTAATAAAATTTGCATGACATTGAAATCATATGGAAAGAGAAAGTCACATCATCCCACAACCGAAAACAATATTTTCATCTGATAGTTGCTTCATCTTGACAAGAAAAATCCATTCAGTGCCTTCGTGAAACGTTATCAGGAACATTTCGAAAAATAAAGAAGGGAGACGGGAAGGCTCCATATTGAATTATTCCAGTCTACAAAACTCTTCCAATTGCGTTATACCTTGTGCATTAACTACCGTTCCTTTCATATATTAAAGAGTTTCCCATTGTACACAAAAGTACGGACAGATATGTCTCCGGTGTGACACACCTCGGTGACATTCCACTCAAATGTAAGTACATCTATATGATATTTATATGAAGAAGAAATATTAGAGAAGGCAATGTCAAATCATACGACTCATAAGAACAGGTTTGACCTGATAGTTGATCCATCTACACTATAAAAATAACAATCAGTTCCCTTTGGAAAACGACGCTAACAGGAACATTACGAAGAATAATATAGAAAATGTAAAATCACTACGTTGCAAGTTCACGTCTCAATCAATATTCGACTGTCTTTAAGCGGTGCGATAACGATGTTGCCGCAAGCTCTTTTTAAAATGCCCCGTTCCGTCAAAAGATTAGGATTGAACCTACCTAACTTCATTTAATTATAATCTAAGTACTATATAATGTTAATATGGAAAGCAAAAATCGAAAGGAACATATCATTGTACACAAAAGAAAGAACAGATATGTAGCCGCTCTGTGATATCTCGGTGATGTTCAACTCACAATCTAAGTACTATATAATATGTATTTATTAAATATGTAGAAAGACCCGGCCACACAACAGAAAGACAGGCGAATAACAATATATTGATCTCATAGTTGATCCATCTTGACATTATTTAAAAAAAAAACAATATTCTCGAGAAAAAAGTGCATTTTCCCTTTAAAATAGTTTAGAAGGTGTAGGTTTGAAAGCAACAAGAAAACATGATCATAATCATTATCACTGTGCGAGTATTCTTCCCTGAGCATATAATCTCCGAGAAAACAGCCGATTGTACGCAACACTACGATCAGATTTGTCTCCGGTGTAGGTCATCCCCATGAGTTTCAACACTAATCTAAGTACTATATTTATGAAAACGAAATATTTGTAAAGGGGAAGTGATATCTACAGCCAAACAACATATTATTGATTTTTAGTTGCGTTAATAACAGAGAATTAATTATGTTGTCCCGTTTTCTAGTTGCAGGTTTAGGATTGAAAAACAAATCATGGAAGTAAGATAGATAATATCCGCTTCAAATCGCATCAAACATCATCGCATTGTACTGGCAGCCACAGATAAACTGCAAATTCACCTTCAACCTGATTATCCTCCGCATAAGGGTACTTTTTAAGAAAAAGTCGCCCAGGAAAGAAACTGGGCACGAAAACCAAACTACCAAACGACTGATCCGCTCTCAACCCCAGTCCCCTCGTATCGGGACTGTGACTGTGTGATCATCGTCGGGTGTGCATCACCATTCCCCTCGAAAGGGAACCGAAACCAAACCACACATGATCTTGGCCAAAAGGCCGCATAAGACTTTTCAAAAGCATTTGGCAGCCAGTGTGAAACTCACAATGTCATAAACTTTATGATAGACTGAAAATATATGCATTCACATGTTCGGAAAGATAATTCGTCAATCATAGCATAATCATTTAAATTATTCTGGATAATGAACGCCAAAATACATAAAATAGTATTAATCATCTATTCCCGTTAATTAGTGATACATATACACAAGGCATACTTTGAATGAACTTATATGTAGTTATCATAGTGTCATAGTATCAATCATAGTGGAACTATTTTTTACTGTAGATGTATAACGTATAACTGTGCTTACCTGTAGACATATACGATGGCTATCACAGAGACGACGAGTATTACGGCAATTACGATCATCAACAACGTCATTATGTTCTTCGTGTCTGCAGAAATGACAGTAAGATGCACAAATATATTAACATGAGCAACCAAACTACGTAAGTCGATTAACTTCACCGCACTTGGGTGAATGTTCTTGTGAGTTCAACATGACGTACTTTTGTTTATAACATATGTACTAACTTTGTAAAATGTTATACATTTGGAAATTGTGCTTAGATACAAGATTTCGTCGAATTGATTTTTTGCATCAATTAAAAATTACCCAACGAGGTAGGTTTGCTCGCAGTGTGGAATGGAGGGCTATGTTTTTCGCGCCTGCCCCTCGTCGTATGTAGCAAAGGCGAAACGCGACGAGCAGCCGGCAATGGGATATGTTCCAGTTACAAAGGGTTTCTAGACAGAGTAAAAAGGTGGACGTCCCGGTGCCCCCTCTGTATCCCTTGTTGATACTGACCCCTTACCGAACCCCGCAGATCACCCTACTGTCACTCGCTTCCCTTAACTCCTCCGACAGACGATTCCAGCAGTCTGTCGAACAGTGACTCGGTCTCTTTGAAATCGTGTCCTGGTTTGATGAGGTCGGAAGCCCTCTCTGAAGAGGTCGGCTTCATGTGATTCCGTTGAGGAATTATGTAACAGAACCCGCGTAAAATGGTTGGAGTCCTCTTTAGAGTCAAATGTTTTACTTCATTTGGTCTGGTAAAACAGAACTTTTTAAAAGGGTGGTTTTATATCAGACTTTAGTCACTGGGGATTTGGGTGTGGTTTATTTGCCCAGCAAACAGCAAACTATCCACTAAGGCAACTGTTCGTAGCAGTAGAAAATGAAGGTCTGCCATATTCGTATTTTTGCAGATTTTGGGGTGGCTTATATGTGCGTCGTTGGGTTCGAAATATGTTACGGAACTCGGCGTACTACGTTCGTTGTGGTGTTATTGTTAGCATCACTGAAGCATTGCATTACCAATAGCTTTCTGTGGATTTGTCTCGGCCTTCTAATATTCAGAAGATCATATTAGAACAAGCTGTTTGACCGAGCTGTTCGCACAGAATCATCATCCGACCGATGTATTGTGATCTGTACATTCTAGGTTACATAATACAAGGCTTTTTCGGACATGATTACTGGTGACCGATCATTGATCAGTGACGTTTTGGATTCCGCTTAGCGCATTACTTAAAAGTACCGGCAAATAACATAGCAATATGTTGACTTGTTTGTATGCGGTCCGTCAAATCGATGAAAGCTACAACCGACGATGTCTGGTTAAAGAAACTAAAATACATAAAAATGATTGAATTTTGGTATAAATGGCACACCGAGAGTTGAAATATTAAATAACAAAAGTGAATTCGTTTGCTGTTCTACCTGGAATGTGTTGAAAAGAACCCCTTCAAAGAAAAATCTCTGTTTGTCCGATACAATTGTCAATCACTTAATTGATCATAAACGGAAAATAAAAACATCGTGTTTTTGTTTCGTTGTTTATCATTGTTTGACCTTGTAGTAATAAGAAACAATCAATGAATTAATTAATTTCCTCCTCGAATAAAAAAAAAACTATTCAACTTGTTTGCCTGTATGTAGGAAAAACAGAGAAATTAGGAAAGAGAAGTACACTTCCGGGTTTTACTTTAACAATTCAAAGCATAACAAGCTCCAAGACGTTGGAATTACATTTTTCTCACGAATGGCATTAATAGAGATTCTTTAAGAAAAGTATAGTGGATTAACTTCTGTTTAAATGCTTTTAGAAGTTTTGACAAATGAAACCTTCTAATCGATACGATACAATACAATTTTGAAAACTTTCTTTGGATTTTTGTTGGACCTTATAGTGTTCAATAAGAATATTAATGTGGTGATTGCATTCATTGATCGATTAGCATTAAACTTACTTTCGTGAACAATTTACTAGTTATAGGAAAAATAGCTAGCAATACTTTTACTTTATAGTTTTCATGTATAGTTTACTAAAAGACGGTAAAATTTGCCTACTACCTTCAAACGAATGAAAAATCAGCATATAAAACGTCCGCATAACGTCCGAAATAAGTGTTTCGAGTGAAAATGAGATACCAAATCTGATTTCTTTAAAATAGTACTCGCACTTTTTTCAAACAACTTAATTATTATTTACACCAAATTTTCCTGACTTTCCCTTTGATTGGAAAAGGTAGCTTGTGTGAGCTAGATGGAGGTTTTTATTGATTCTCTTTATAAGTGGAACTAAAATAAATGAGGTTATTTCTGTTTTGACAACATCAAAAACCATGGATCTCTCTGTCTAAATCACGTCAAAATAATATTAAACAAAATATGACTTGTTAGGATAAATAAAAATTAAACCCTGTCTGTTCTTTTTCTGATGATCCTATGTTAGCTAGATTAACGAAATAGTAGACTAAAACTTTGATGATCTTCCAGGCAAGATTAGAGCGTGTTGCGTAGTTACATAGTGATAAGGTCACATGAGATGTAGTTTCCTAATACTGCATTGCTAAAGAAACTGTTAGATGTGCTGCAGTGATAGTACTTGAGATGACAGTGCCATGGATTCAGTTGTAAGTATTTTGGATTATAAACGTCCAACACAAATACTGAAATTACAAAAAACATAATATACAGCTTCCTTTAGTCAGTGGTTGTGACAAAAGCACCAACCAGTTTAGTTTTTGATGTTTCCATATTCTTTGTTACCTTTATTTGATTATGTTGGGAGTAGTAGATCCCTTTGAAGCTGTGGTGAAATTTACTTGCATCTTCCCTCGTCCATCTCACAAAAAAACCCATGAGATCATTACGTCTTCCCCCCACCCCCCCCCCTCCTCACAGGAACTGTTAGGTCACAACCACGTTTTTCATTTCACGTCATGAGAATTACCATCAAGCTTCTATACAGTCTTATATTTTAAATCCAACTATGAATCCTAGGATGCCGTCTTTCATTACAATTTTGGGGTACGCAATGAAACCACACTGAAAAACATAATTCTCCAGATTATGCAATTTGTAACATTGGAATACCAATAATTTGCTAAGCTTTTGTTCTCCTAAACCTTAACAGTATTTAATATCTATACGTTGTACGTGTTTCTGTACGTTTAGTTGAACGATTGCAAATAATATGTACAACAAAGTAAGGTTGCATCTTGAATGAGTTTCACAAATGTGGTGACTCAGGAACGGGACCTCTTCGTCTATCCAACAAATACCTAAGGTCAGAGAAACTGGAGAAATGAAAACACGAGTAACAAATATTTATTACAGCTTTATACTTTAGTATGTTTCATAAACTATGTTGTTTGTATTGTTTTCTTTAGTATTTGGAAAGTGGGTTAAGATATTGTCTGCCAGCAATGTTCTTACAAGCTTCATAATATACAAATATCATAAGAGCGATGACTAACCTTGATCGGTTCTAGAGATGTTAAATTCACATCTGTCATCGTACTGTGATGTAGAAAGGGACTCCAACGGTTCATGAGTAGCGATGCATCCAACAATTGAGTTCTTATCACAAGAAGTAACGTACACTGAAAGCTCTTTAGTTCCGTTATTATCTGTGTAATATTTCTGATAATCACAGCCCTCGGGTTTGATTACTTCCAGATTTATCGGTGGATACCCGCCTGTTATTGAACAAGATAGGACGACGTGGTATGATGCAGATGGAGATGAGGAGGGGCCTTCACAAACAAGAGGTGTAGGAGGCTGGTAGACTGTAAAGAATTTATATATGTAATGAGTGTAAAGAGTATACGGGAGTTATCATCAGTCAATGGTAGACGATAAAGTACAAACATCGTCTCGTTGAAGGTTGAAGATGGAGTAAGTGAAATTAGCCTTTGTAACTCAAGGAAAGTAGCACGAGTAATCCTCATTAACTTAAGTAAATGTTTATTGATAGAGAAAATTTCCTTCTTTACCTTTATTATACAAGAAATGACATTGCCAATTAAAAATTGCCGACATAATGGGGGCTAGAAATGAAGTATAGCAATATTACGTTAAATCATAATATTTAAGTGGTGCACTCGTATCATAAAATAGAAGGACTTAATGTAAAGAATGTAAAGAAAACTGGTGACGCTCTCACATGCAATAGGATACTTAACATGACTCCGTGAGCATTCTACCTTAATTTTAATAAGCTATGAATAATTCACGAATGCTTCCACAATGTGACGTTACAATGTAGACATACACCTACGCCTCGTCAAATGCATGACTAAGTTAAATATATTTCATCTAAAGCATTAAGCAAGAGTATTACTATAGTAATATACTATAATAGAATATCCTGTTTACATATAAAATCAATTATATTATATTTATCGAATTTTTGAGATGCCACAAAAACGAGATTAGAAGACACAGAAGCTATCCTTAAATGTGCACAGACTGAGAGAGTAATACTGTACTTAATGTATTAATAATCTTGTTACGAGTTCAATTATTGAAATACGAACATGTTGTAAAGCAAGACAAGACGTTACAATGTAAAAACCCATAGTTACATCCGAACTACTTGTACTTGTTTGTAGACATGTTCATTGATGGCTATCGCCATCGGTAAAAGTATATTAAAAAGTAAAAAATGGCAAATCAGGCCTTGTTATGAACTGCATGGACTGCTTTTTTCTAAGTTTTTTTTTATTCGTTTAAAGTGATAGTGTGTGCCGTAAATTTAAAAACTACTAGCCCTACCGACGGAGAAATTATTCAAAATATGATACTAAAATTATCAGTATCCCACGAAATATAATTTTAAGTGATGGGTAAAAAAATATATTCGATTTCGATCCACAGATATTCTACACATATTTCATTTCTTTGTTTTTCTCCATAAATTAAGAAAGAACTGGAAATATCAATGAAATTTGGTATGATAAAACATAATCAATATCATCTCACAAAGTTGCTCTACGGAGTACTAAGCGTTTTATGATTGCTAACTGCATTCTTTTGTTCCGTTCGGTTACAACAATTTACTTGGCCAATATTTCCGGTATTTTATCCAGCCAACTCCTCCCTGTTCATACAAAGTATGTGTTTTGCCACTTAAATCAGACGAGATATGAAAATGGTAAGACACCGGTGACATAGAACGCTGGTTGCAGATATCAGATAACGGTATGGCTTACCAGGATATGTCTTTGGAACTTCCCAAGCACAACTATCAGAGAAACCTGTGATGGACATGAAGCCCAAGTGTCCCTGGGTAGCAAAACAACCCACTGTTGAATTACCACTACACGAGGTAATATAAATCTTTAACACATTATCTTTACCTTCACGTGAATAATACAGTCTTTTGGTTCAATAACGTGCAAGTCTACAACTGGATATGCGTCTGGAATGGAAAATGTCAGTTCAAATTTATAGTCATTATTCGGATGTAAAAAAAAGATTTTTCCTTTCACAGAGGAGAGGTGAAGGAGAATGATAAATGGTGAACAGACGGTAAGTATGTTGAACGAGAAGTATGTTATAGTAATCATCGAGCAATGACACATGGTAGGTTCAAGCATCTTCTGGTTGGTGGTTTAGGGTTGAAAAATCAAAATCATGAAAGTACGATGGATAATCTCGTTGTGAGCCTTCTACTTGAAATAAATAACGATTGACTGTATAATTAACATGTAAAACAAACAGCTCAGTGTAAGCAAAAGTACGGGTAAATGTATCTCCGGTGTGGGCCATCTCAGTGAAGTTCAACTCTAATCAAAACATAATTATATATTTATATGAAAATGAAATATCTCGAAAGGCAAAGTCACACCCTACAACAGAACAAGTCTGTCGATTTGGTAGTTGATCTTGAACATTGAAATCACAATCGGTACACTCGGAAAAAGACATTAACTGCAACATGAAGAAGAACAAATCAGAAAAATGTAAAATCTCCATTTTTAAAGAGTTCTTATCTTTACAATCTTTAGCATTCACAACATGTAATATCACTATAGCCACGCGTCTAAGATCGCTGATACTAAAATAGTAAAATAAAATATATCAAACAGTTTTTTCAATGAATTTATATAAATTCCCTTTCTTTGTTGATAGAGCTGTGTCGACTATAAATTTGGAAGAACAACGTATTCGTCCGAGCCTCTTTCGTTAACATGAAAGTTGCTTGATGTGAAGTGGTTGGTAGTTGTAGTAACTATGACAGATTCCAACAAGGATGGCATCTTACTTACAAACATTTGCCACAATTTCTTGAACATCCGGGTTCTTATCATACATGACAGCAGATTATTTCCATTATATTTGACTTTTACACTGACGTCCTCTGCAAATATAATTGCACAATCATGAACATATTATCAATTTCCATCAGCTCAAGATAAACTTCCGTGAAAATGATGGTGTTTTACTCTGTTAAAGTTTGTAATGTCTACTACAAATGGTGAGAATAGGCGTAAGGGGTGGGTGATACAATGCGAAAACAGAACGGTGAGCATAGTGAGCAGTAAAAGCACGTGTTTGGGAATAGGAGCGAACAAAATAATTCAACTAATCTTAAATGTTTTCTTCACTCCCCACTTATTGAACAAGAATAATGGGTTTTAATTTGTGTATCGAATTTAGCTTTACAGAAAACAGATGTGGTTAATACTTATAACATTAATATTTCTAGATTGAATTACTGACAAGGAACATAATTTAAAGGGTTCCCGGACAAATCCCCCCGGGACGATCCCCTTCCTCGGAAATCTCGACGATTGATTGATAGCCGATGTAGGCGGGGTTTAGGCTATTAGTCCAGTAAAAATGAGGGTGAACCTAGAACTAACTGCAACAGAAGATTCCATTTTTCATATTGTTGTTGTGTCCCCACTGAAGCATTTAAAGAAATTGTTCGAAGCCCCGCCTACTCATGAATATTGATGCCATTGGCACCACAAACAAAAGGGACTATCTACGCACTATTGGTAACCTACCACCAAGTATGAGACTGATCGGATTTTGCATCGTTCAGTTATCGTGATTACAAGCCGGCGCCACAGACACACACACACACACATGCGTGACAGAAATTCCTTTGCCTCTGGTAAGGAATAAAAAAGAGTCAAAGAAAAGTCTACCCGGAAACAAATGCAGCTATTGTGCGCGCGAAGTACGCAGAATATGTTAAGGTTATCTAGCTAACATGTATGTGGAAGGAGTAAAAAATTCTCACAGCATCAATGCAGCCAGTGCGCTCTAAGCGCGACAAATCTATTTTTTCACAAATTTAATAAATTTAACTTCGCTGTTACTTTTTTCTCAGGTGAGTTGGGCCTGTTGGTTATGCTTATATAACATAATATAGTACGCACGCAGTTTTTATTGGTAACTAGCGTTAAAAAATCGTTCCAATTGGGTGCTCCCGATTGACAATTATCTGTGGGACAATATTCTCCAAGGGGGGGGGGGGATTCCTGGTGGAAATTGTCCGAGCGGGTAATTGTCCTGGGTAAGTCCGGTGGGGAGTCGACCGGGCTGGGAATTGTCCAGGTGGAGTTTTCTGGTGTGGGAATTGTCCGGGGGGTATTCTTCCAGGGGGAGTTGTCTGGGGGTAATTGTCCGTGGTGTAATTTTCCAGGGGCGTTGTCCGGTCACCTTTTAAAGAGTCTGATGTCGTACAACCTGAATACAATACCCTCTGAACAAGGATAGTGGGTTTTAACTTGACTATCACACGTTGCTTTACAGAAATTGTACGTGGTTAAATTTAAATTGGTGAGTGCTGGGAGATCATAATACTGATTAAAGTTAATATTACTAGATAACTTACTAACTGACAATGTATTACAGGTCCTCGTAAAATATGGATGTGACATGAAGATAGTAAACGTAGGGAAAATAATGTCGCTCGTTCCATTATTAAAATATGCCATGAACTCACCCTATATCTTCACAGATTCGATACACACCAAAAACCACTGAAATAACAACAGTCCAATTTTCTTACAAGAATAGGTTGCTTCAACTAAGTCACTACACCATGCAATAAAGACTATAGGTACTTCCCTCGTTACATCAATACTTGCTAACTATTCATTGGCTCTTTTGCCAAAAGCCTATGTGAATCATGCAATGGTGCCGTCTTCCATGTAATATACCTAGCATATGTTCTAATGTAGTTATATTCGCCACTACATGCAGTTATCCTTTCCTCAAAATACATAAAAAGACTATTTATAAACACAGCAAGGCTTCACTGTATCACTGTACTAAAGTACTTGTGTGTTTGTACGATAGCGTTGAAAGTTCACAAATATGAACAAGGCAAAGGCAGGTATGCCAGGAGGTGCCTGCATGATGGAGCTTGGGGTCAGGGAAAAGAAATCCCTCGACCATACCCACCAGCCCACTGACTTCGGAGCAGCGAGTGCAAGGAAACACTTTGAAAGAGCTAAAACTCATATTGGATTAAAATTGTGTACTTTAACATTAACAGGGAACTAGCAGTTAGAAAAGTACGTTGCTTGTTTTGGTGCGATTTAGTATTCGGAAAGTGTTCTTAATCTGAAGCATTTTCTAAGGTGGTGGGTTTTTTTTATATGTTAGACGATGACTTTAAAAATGATGAATAGACAGCCGGATTTTTCTTTCAAAGCATTTGCGTACACGGTTAATAAAATAAATGACAAAAGACTCACCTGGATTACTTTTAGAGATATTAAATTCACATCTGTCCGAATACTGCGGTGTAGAAAGGGACGCCATCGTTTCCTGTATAGCGATGCATCCAACAGTTGAGTTCTGATCACAAGACGTAATGCCAACAGAAAGCTCTTGAATACCGTTTTCATCCGTGTAATGTTTCTGAAAATCACAACCTTCGGGCTCAATCATTTCCAGATTTATCGGTGGAAACCCGTTTGTTATTGAACAGGATATAGTTACGTGGTAGGAGCCAGATGGGGATGAGGAGGGGCCTTGACAAACAAGAGGTGTAGAAGGCTGGTATACTGTAAAGAGATGATAGGTGTGATGAGAGTTAAGAGTATACGGGGAGTCAGCATCAGTCAATGACAGATGATAAGTACCAGCATCCTCTCGTTGAAGGTTTAAGATGGCGAAAGAAAAATCAACCTTAGTAATTTTAGGCCGGTAGAAGTACCGATCTTCCTCGATATATTCTACTTTTTCTTGAAATAAATATCGATTGACTGTCTGATTCAGTCTTATTTGTATACCGTTGTAGGAGTAAGTCCCTTTAGAGGGAACGCCTCCATTAGTACGTCCGGTAAAGTTCATCACTACTCGTAAACCATATAAATTTACATATATTTCATTTATAGATAATTGAATATGATCTCTATTAACAGCAATATCCGGGAACGAGAAGTCACAGCCTAGCATAGCGTAGCATTCCTTTGAATTTACTGTTTTTCCTTCTGTGCAGTGATAGTTACAACCGATTACGTTACAAGCATATAATACAATGAGATGCAAGAACTTTGAAACAATGAAACCATCCATGTTTAAATAACTAACGCCTTTTGAAGTTGTCCAACGTCGCAGACGTGCGTAACTTTGTAGCTACATCCATTTGACAACCCATATAATAGATATGAAGTGATGTTTGTTTCAATGCGCATGCGTTAATTTGCCTTCAACTGCGCACAACTGGAATTATATTTCGGACATTAAAACATGCAAGAGTGTGTTTCAGTTTAAACATCATTGTATTTTTTATTTGAGCAGTTATATTAGCTATAAAGTTATGCTTTTAATATAACATTGTTATTTAGTGAAATAAATATATGTGTGTTTATATGTGTGTCTGTGTGTGTGTGTGAAGGGTTTCGTTGTCCTTGTTTCGTGTTATTGCTATTGATTTCATTCTTATACGTGGCTTTTGAAACAGTACCCTCCAGTAACCTCAAATCGAGTTTTAGTATGTAACGAATGTCATTACAGAACTATACTTGTACTGAATTAGACAAAGAAAAACACATGACGGGAACACAACGTTGGACTTCAAATAAAGCACTGACAGAGCCAAGGAATATAGACATTATTTTCACAATTTTAATGTGACACAAAACAGACTGACTGCACCTGAGACTGATGACGCCCTCGCATTAAAATAATAAATAACAAAGATGAATTCGTGATCACTCCACCTTGATCTCCTCCTATTAACCAAAAAACGTAATAACAGTTTTTATTTTGTTTATATTGCTTATCCACGAGAATTCATATCACTATAGTTCTCGATCATTATTGAATTATTTTTAGTATTACTTTATCACAGTTTAAATATAACAGGATCGTGGACTCATAAGGCAGTAAGATAAGTAAAACGCACTCACAAATAGTAACTCCATGATTTACCTTCGTTTTATTTTTTTGGCAGAATCCCTAGCCGACCCTTACATATTGATTAATTTATGGAATTTAATTAATCGCATTGTTCATTGTGCCGTTATCAAGTTATTTATATCAACTTTGCACACTTCGATAACGAGAGTCCATGCCGGCTTTGAACTCAGTTCGTTTTCAAAGAATATGGCAACGCTTTGTCAAGAACTGAATACCAGTCGCCGTTTGGAATGTCCTTTAACCCACCTTGCTTAATAACCATCCGTATAATTGTAGTTCTATAATGTGGAAATACATTAAAATTCACTTCAGAAAACGAAAAGACACATGATAGCATCCCTGTGAACGAATATGTAAAGTGATTTCATATTTAACTCTCTACAGTACAGTTTTTGCTAGATGTTTCAACGTCTAACTCTAGATGGCTTTAAGTCAAACATAACAGGGTATGAGCAGATAAATGTTAGATAGAGCTTACCAAATAGACGGTATGTGTGTTGCATTACAATCGGGCCGGCGGTTGAGTCGCTGTTTGTAGACTTAACGTCAACTTGATAAGTTCCAGCATCGTGTAGTTGGATGTTTAGGATTGAGAAATAAAAGTTATAGCAGTAATGCCTATAGTTACAATAGAGGTTTTCTGCTTTGAAAAGATAACGATCATAATTATGATCTTCATAATACCAGAACATTCCAGAGTAAAGAAAGGGAGCTCGAGGAACAGCATCATCGGTAGCCAGCTCGGTGAAGTTCAAATCTAATCTAAATATATATCTATATTCATATGATAATGAAATACTTGGAAATGATAAGTCACAGCCAACAACCACGTAACAGTCTGTTGATTTTACTGTTGGTCCATCTTGACAATGATAATCACAATCAATATCTTTGGAAAATGACAACATTATTAGACAAATGAGAAAACAAGGTAAAACAGGTAAAAATCCCATATCGATAGACTACAGTAATGTACCAATTATTCACAGTAGTTATGTTGAATGTCGTAACTGCAACACTTAACGCATTCTGTCTGTAAAGCGAGGAGCGCTGTTTATTAATCAAAGCAAGGAGTCGTTATTAAGAACCACCCGTACATGCTCACATGTGTGTTTTTTTTTTTCATTGGAATAATATATGTGCTGATTCAAAATGAAAGTGATCAGGATGACAAATTATTTTGATAGGTATGTCACAATGGAATTCACCTGAACTTATACTTTCGAGATAAGTAAGTCTGCTGATATATGTAGTGATATCATAACCTTTAACTGGTTAACTTAATGGATATAAAGCCGTTCAAATAGCTCGGATGATTTTATTCTATACATGCAAGTCAAACATGTATTTCTGGATTTTCTGTGTCTAGTGCATTTTACATAAATACTATCTAACTTAACCAGATTCACCACTGAATGAATTGTTACACATATCTATTAAAGACAGAAAACATGTCTTTGGGGCTAAAATGGAGAATCATTCGAAGCAAGCTTTTTTATATTTCAACAACTTTACTACTACCAATTAATACTCAAAATAAGATATTTGTAAGCAGTCAAACTGAGACAACCCTCAAAGATTTCGCAAACAATGTCCTTTTTTATTTAAAATCGTACATAGTAGGCAATAAGTAGGCAACGCAGGTGGTTTTAGCCGTTTATTATACTAGTTTAGAGACAATATTTCATGTGTATTTTCAAGTGTTACAAGATAGTTAAAATAATATTATCATATATGTGAGACCAAAAACCGTCCATTGATTGCCTAGCTTATTTTCAACAATTCAATTTTTCGGTCGAATGATCCAACAACAATGTGGAGTGCATCCTGTGCTAGAGAATTGAAGGGCGGGAAATTACCTCATACCTGCCTCCCATCCAACCACCAAAACACATTAGAACGAGTTTGATGGCTATTTAATAATAATAATAATAATAGCCGAAACAACCGGTAAATATGACGTGGTTAAAAAGTGGAGATTTCGTTCATGACTATGATTCATTCCTAATAAATCATGACTATGTTACGTCATTTCAGATGATACAATTTGAAACGGTAAAGCTTCTTTAATATTTTTTCTACATTTGTGTTAATTACCCTTTATTTTGATTGGTAGATTTGCCAATCATATAAAATGATTAATCTAGAGCGTTTATGATAAATTGGTTAATATACTATAAGGATTACATATTCAGATCCTGACTGGATCACTGGGTTGTGTCCTTTGGCTTATTCAATTACCTTTCTTCACTCCTGAGTGTGACAAGGGACTTAAGGTTTTGGTTATAATCAACATAGTTTAATGCATGGCTCATCCTATACGATTTCCAAGCCAATACTCATTCAAAACTGATATGTGTTATAATTTCTTAACATATTTTACATTTATGACCAGTTGCTACTGAGAAGGACGGAGAAGATAGTGGATGACACTTTACTACAGAATCATCCCATTCTTACAAACGAAACTCAGGTCAAGCGAGCCAAAAAAAGTACATGCGCCCAGCGACCTGCAGAGACAAGACGCCCAACCACCCACTGAAACATTAAAAAAAATACAAAAGGTCGACCAGCACGCAGGGAAACGAAACCCCCCTCCCCAGCACACCACCGTCCAAAAAAGGCAGCCCCAGTTAAACGGCGAAAATCCCCTTCAACCTGAAGGCGGATGTCAGACTTCACCGCCTCCAGGACTGCCTGCCAACTGGCATGGCGGGTCACGTAAGAAGCACTTGAAGAACAGGATTTCTGCGACGGTTGACTCAACTGAGGATATTTTACACCACGTTTGGCTTTCAAAGAGCAGTGTAGAACATTTGTTAACCTGTGAGTACTGTAGAGAGGCTTGTTTACAAGTGACGAAAAGTTGCGACTTTCTTGGCTTAACCCCTTCAAGGTACGGAACATTGCAGAAGTTACCACGAATAGCTAACGCTTCAGTTCTCAAGTGAAGGACAACGTTTACCCAGTGAAAACATCTACAAGAACATAGAGACTACTGTAACATTATGGCCCATACACTTTCAGTTGCCACTTTGAACGTGAATGGCATGAGAGATCATAGCAAGCACAGTCGCATTTTCCAGTATTTGTAAGTCAATGGAGGTCCACTGCGTTTGCCTATAAGAAACACACATTTTGGAAGAAGATGTCCCTCTATGGCCTTATAAGTTGGGTGGTGGGCTGCATGCTTCGTTTGGTTCGTCTTCATTCTGTGGCACTGTCATATTTCTGTCACCTCGTCAGGCGGGTTGTGCCACTAGGGTGGACACGGACCACGAAGGCCGATTGGTTTACATTATTTTCAAGTATCCACAGGGTAATATATTTGTATGCTCCAAATTGGTCTTCTGCTAGACGAGATTTTTTGACACGCTGCCTTCCTTTGTTCCTGGTAGTGCACCATGCGTCATGGTCGGACCCTTTAACTGTGTCCCAGACTCGGGTCTTGACAGACTCGGGGCTTCTGTGTCTGCTGGTCCTGACGCTGGGATCATAGAACTGGACAGAATAACCTCGGCACATCTTTTAGCCGATGTTTGGGGGCACATACACGTGTGTAGCACGGGGTATACGTGGGTGAGGCCTAACGGGGAAGATCCCCCCAGGATAGATCGAGTGTATGCGCCCGTTAGGTTTAAATTTCGGGTTGCCTGACACTGAGCTGTCGGCTCTCTGACAAAGGATGGCAAACCTTGGAGCCGGCCTTTGCCTTTACATCCCAATGGTGGAATGATGTCAAGTTGCGTATCAAACGCTACGCAATTCAGAATCGCGTGACTCGCGCACGACGGGGGAGAGAACAATTCTCGCAGCTGTGCGGAGAGGTGAAGTTTTTAATTTTGCTGCCCAAGTCTGGGGACCCCTTGGATCCTTATAACAAGAGCCCGATTACCTTGTTAAATGTGAACTACAGGTTGCTGGCTAAGGCTTTGTGTAATCGCCTTGCACCTGCTAGGCCGCATCTTGTGGGTGATCTCCAGACTTGTGCAGTAAAGAGTCATTGCATCCAGCAGAACTTGTGGTTGATGCGCGACTTTGTTCTTGAGCGTGATCTGCCATGTGCATTTGTCTCTCTTGTCCAGCAGAAGGCATTTGACATGGTGGATCGCGGTTTTTTAATGAATGCATTGGAGACGTTTCAGTAGCACCCAAATTTTCGTAAATAGATTTCTGTTTTGTATCAGGAAAGTTTCAGTTCTGTGATCGTAAATGAGTTTTGTTCAGGGTTTTTAACGTAGAAGGGGGTGCGCCAGGGGTTCACTCTGTCCCCATTACTTTATGTTTTGTTTGGAGGAATAGATGTGATGTTGTTTTTAGAGGGAAATTTTCCAGTTGACAGGCAGTCCTGGAGGCGGTGAAGTCTGACATTCGCCTTCAGGTCGAAGGCGATTTTCGCCGTTTATCTGGGGCTGCCTTTTTTGGACGGTGGTGTGCTGGGGAGGGGTGTTTTGTTTCGCTGCGTGCTGGTCGTCCTTTTGTAGTTTTTTAATGTTTCAGTGGGTGGTTGGGCGTTTGTCTCTGCAGGTCGGTGGGCGTATGTACTTTTTTGGCTCGCATGACCCGAGTTTCGTTTGTAAGAATGGGATGGTTCGGTAGTGCCGTTTGGCCGTGACGTTTTGTATCCCGCATGGCGGGTCACGTAAAAAGCACTCTGTATCCATTACTTTATGTTTTGTTTAGCGATTCCTTCTCTCGTCTTTTGGAAAGGGACTCGAGATTTCTTCCATTCGTTGTGCCAGGGGGTGCCAAAGTGAAATACGTTCAATATGCAGATGACGTCACGTGTATTGTTTCAAGTCTGGGCTCCTTTCGTGCCCTCTCGCAGGATTTATCTGTCTTTGAGAGAGCTACCGAGAGAGAGAGCGATATTTTCATTCATTTGGTCGGGTGGTACAGAGCTTGTCAAGAGGGCGGTAATGTACCAACATTAGGGGTGGTTCATCTGGGAATTAAATTGACCTTTTTGTTATTTAAGCAATTCTTTGTAGCAGTAACTGACCCAGGGTTGCCTTCTTCATATTTGTACGTTTTGGGGGCGGGTTTCACTTGCGTCGATGGGTCCCGGCGCTGTTTAGCTACAGAAAACCGCATAGTAGTGCTCCAAGCAGGGTGATGCTTGTCATTTGCTCCGCTCTTATTGAGTTGCCCCCTGTTGACCTGTCACGGCCGGTCCTCGTTCACAATTGAATGCAATATTGGTACAGGGACGTCATCTTGCATTCAAGGCTAAATAGTTGCAGGCTCAGCGATCTTGCATGGAGAATTGCACGCGGTGCCTTGGTGACCAATCTGAAAAGGTATCATTGGCGACTCGGTAACGGACTGTGCCCAAGGACAGGCTGTGACAGCTCAGAGAGTACTGCCTATGTTTTTGGGCATTGTTCCTTTGTTTTAAGCTTGTGGGAGTGGTTTCAGACCTGGACCGACCGTTTAACGGGAGACCGTTCTTGGTCGGCAGGACAGGGTTTTGTTTTATATAAGGTAGATCCTCCAGTTTGTTCTGTTGCACCGTATGCTTTGTGTTTGTTCTATTTTGAGAAAAAAAAACACACTTATTTGGAGGAATAGATGTAATATAGTTTTTAGGAGAAATTTGAAAGTTGGCAGGCAGTCCTGGAGGCGGTGAAGTGTGACATTCGCTTTCAGGTTAAAGGTGATTTTGGCCGTTTATCTGGGGCTACCTTTTTTTTGAACGCTGGTGTGCTGCGGAGAGGTGTTTCTTTTCGCTGCGTGCTGGTCGTCCTTTTGAGTTATTTTTAATATTTGAGTGGGTGGTTGGGGATTTGTCTCTGCAGGTCGGTGGGAGTATTAACTTTTTGGCTCGCTTGACTTGAGTTTCGTTTGTCTGAATGGGGTGGTTGGGTAGTGCCGTTCGGCTGTGACGTTTTGGATCCTGCATGCGGGTCACGTGAAAAGTAATGAAATCGTTGATGCATTGCTCAATTTTTTTCTCAGTAGGCATTGGCGGAAAGATGAACATGATCTAAATCAAGACGTTACACTATTTGGGATAGTTGGTTCAGTCGCAGGCGATAACTAATGTCTTTTTTACATCTTATTTGAAAAAGACTACCAATAGGTTATGAAGTATGAGACATCAGATCAAAACGAAGTGATTATTTGTGTTAAGTTAAGCCAGTATTATTTAAAAACTGAGTATAATCATGCACATTAACATTCAATTTTAGATGGCGTTGCGCCGCCATTTCAAAGTCTGCTATATTCAGAGTATGTGTGAGTGTAACTATTCGTGTTACAAGAAATTATTCATATTTGGCTTTTGATTCAAGATCTATCCATACAAAGTGATCTATAGCTATTCACCATGGATTGATCTTGACCACCTGACCAATTTCCAATGATAATTGCTTCTTTGTAGCAGTCTCCTGTGATTGTAAATCAAGCAATAATACAAACCAATAAATTTTGTCTCCAATGTTTATTATATATATATATTTTAATATATTTTATCGTGTCACCTGTATAAAAAAGAATATGGTTCGGTATCGATCATAGGTCGGCTTACTAACTTATCGTTAGAATGGCGTCATGATGCAGTAGATTGCGAGGCCTACAGTAATATTAATATCTCCTATTATTGGTTTGGAACCATTAGATGCACCATGTTGTGACTTTAAACATGCAGGTTGGAATAGTCCGCGTACAAACCAGTAGGGTTGTGTCGTATGTATTTTATTAATTCTGACCAAAGTCATTCGTATAGAGTTAGTTAATTTATTATGTGAAAGCAAAAGGTAACATTTATTACATTATGATTTTTTCCCTCTTTGAATAAAAAATAATAATAATAAAAATCCATCTTGAAATAGTTTATTGATGATATTTATGTGTATTATTCAATACGTTCTGCAGGTTGTCCAAGTTTATTGAATCGTTATGATCGAGGTATATGGAACAAAAATCCGACCATGTTGATTTCCTAGTTTTATTTTCTAATAATTCAATAACAAAGTGGAATGATCCAACAACTCCGTGGAGTACATGCCGTGCTAAACAATGGAGGCGAGAAGCAAACTCCTGCCCCTTCACAATTTATAAAAGGAAATATATCTCTTCCTCCCATGCACCCCACCCACACCCCGAAACATTATTGCTTCTTTAAACGCCTGCTATGGCAATGGGATCCGATAAAATTCTGTTTATATTTTAAATGGCCTGAAGTCGAGGTTTCCTAAATGAAAAATAATTCATTACGAATCAGTAATGAATTTGTGACGCAATTTAATACATGACTGTGACAGGACACCATGTGATGACTGCCAAAAGGCATTAAGAGAACGTCAAAGTGCACAACGTAGTTTCAATAGCTGTCATTTATTTTTATCAATAAAAATACAATTAATTAACTATTAAACTAGTCTAGTAACCATGCTCATAAGCATTTAGTTTCAGATGGCGCTGTACCACTATATAACAAGAGGAAGTTATAGAATTTTAACCGCATGTTTCTTTAGGTGATAAGAGTAGATAGAGTATGTGTTATTAAATGTTCTTGTTCCTTTCAAGTAGGAGATCGATTGTTATGAGCATATATTACAGAGGACACATTTCTCGGGTGGAATGTCTTTATCTGTCTCTCTTATATACATCATCCAGCAATTGGTATTGGAATGATCTTGAACACCTGATCACCTTTCATTGACAGTCATCTGTCGCAATATCCTGTAATTGCAAATCAAACAATAATGAAAACCAATAATATAGTTACGGTGGTCCTAATGGAACAGACGAGTTGCAGACTAACTGCGTTAGTATAACCCGACAACTAGTGAAAAATACAATATTTGGCATGTTGTCCAATTACGTGCAGCACTACAACTGATCACGTTGGGATTCTTCGTCAAAATGCCAATGCATAGAATCGCTTCTCGGCCTTTTGGCTAAGATCATGTGTAGTATATGTTCCCTTTCGAGGGGAATGGTGATACACACCCGACGATGATCACAGAGTCAAAATCTCGATGCAAGGGGACTGGGGTTGAGAGCTGATGGTTTAGTTAAAGTACTGGTAGGGTTTGGTGTTGAAAGCATTTAAGCCGTGACGTTTTGAACTCCTCTGGGCGGATCACGGAAACAGCACAGTATTGTTACAACCAATAACAATCGGTTCCGAACCACTGGGAGTACCATATTACGTAAATACCCCCTAAGTGAGAATATCAGCATATATGCCTGGAAGCTTGGCCTCCTATGCGTTGTAATAGTTCTGACCAAAGTCGTTCATGATGAACACATTTCGGATATCTTACGATGTTTCTAAGTTCCTAATATCTGAAAGCTATTAGTCTGGTCCCCTTATTATGTACATAAGATAGTATACTATAGTAGTTCATTTTTTCCTGGCTCGCTGTAGCGTGGTTTGCGCTGCCGTAGGTGATATAGGTAGGATGGACGGGGAGAGGTCATTTTTGCATTCAAAGAATATTTATTTCTTCTTCATTTTTTTTATTCTCCTCTACATGTTTCCTTTAAAGTTTCTCAGCAACCCTAGTCACCTCAATCAATTAGCATATTATTTGATGTACCCAGCATAATTTTATTCATTTATTTTTATCTATATTCATGTTCTCTCTCTTGAGTAAGTTTATGTCTTCGTTTTTATTGATTAAGTGATTGAAATAAAATTGAATTAGATTACAAACTTGAATTGTACTGAGTTTTAACGGTCAATACCGCAGTACAAATTGTATGTTTGCAGTATGTTTGTGTAACTTAAGTGATACCGGGTTGGATATTTGAATTAATCAGGTTGTTATTTCAAGTTACCGTCGATTCGTCTCTTCCACCCCTTTTCTACTCAGTTCCGATGGTGGCAAGGGGGAAGGTTAACGCTGCATACCCAATGCTCTAATGCCGCAATGGTATTTCCATACTGTGTGCATGGAAATGATTTTCAGCAAACATGGATTACTTTAGTGAACAGCCCCCAGCATTAAAAGGTTTAAGGAAATAATTGCTCTATTTAGGAGACATGTGGGTTGAATTCAGTGTCAGGGGGCTGCCATTTTGATGAGATAAAGGAGTATAAGAGATGACAGTCATTGCGGTTAATTTTAAGGGGCGAATATTCGCCGTCCAATTGTTTTTATTGTTTTTACCACCTATACTTTTCTATTCATTTTACGCAACTAAGAACCTTGGCGGTTGAGGGACCAGTGTATTCAGCCACCGTCACAGACGATATGTCTGAGACGCAAAAAACACATTCCATACTTGTCTTACGTTTTCAGGAGATTATACCAGCACCAAGATGTTATCATGCGGTGGAAGCATTGCCAAAGACCTTTATATTTGATTTTTATAGATAAAAAGCATTGCGAGGGCCCTAGCTTTTACATTGTGAACTTTTTAAATAAGGTCTATAAAACTGAAATGTCGCCCTCACATTCAAGAGAAAGTTATCTCTTGTTTCTAAATGACAAGCTGTGCATGGTCTTTGAGCTCCTACATGTGAAATGATGCTTGCATTTTGACATTAATATAACGTCCTTTGTGCTATTCTTTCAAAGTTAATTAAAGATAGTTTTCACGTACCCAAAACAAGTACCTAATATTTGTGAACGATTAGTAACACGCTTTCCTTACCATTGGCCAATCTTATTAGACATTGATTATACACGTTGTTGGTTTCTATTAGTATTTTAACATGTCCTTTTAATACTTCACAGTTATTTATGGGTAGATGTAATGAACAAATTCGACGGCATGTTTCACAGAATCTATTAAATCTCTTTGAATAAAAGGATCTATATTATTTCTTGTTTCATCGAGTTATACGACTTATTGTATGTTGTGTGAAACATAGAATGTTAACTACTCCTATATATTTTCTACTTAAACGAAACGAAACGAAACGAAATTGAATATAGAAGTTGGTTTATTTGATCGTTTTATATATACCATCTTAAAAGAATATTATTAATATCTTAACGTCGCTAACTTTAAGCAATATTGTTATTTTACAACAGTCACGTCCTCCAAAATTCCTGCTCTTTCACAACGTTTTTATTTTCAAAGTTGGTCAGCCAGTTGAATTGGCCCTCTCATGTATCATAATATCACCCAAGAACCTTGATGAACAGTGAGCATTAAATGCTGGAACTGTGGAGAAATGGGTCATTTTCAGAGGGACTGTCCCTACCCCAACCCCCACACCCCTCCCTCCCTGAAAGAGGTTACCATGCAGAGGAGGAATAGAAACAGGAAAAAGAGAAGTCGGTATTGCAGGACAAAGATGGACTAGTCCACATGGTAATCCCGTCGATGTACCACTCTCATGGACGAGGCTGCGGTCTGTGGGTGCGAAAGGTTTTTTACGTTAAGTTAGAGCTGGAGGGTGTCGAAGTGAGCATACTTTTTACTTGACCAGCCCTGGGGGAACTAAAATCGTCACGGTCAAACGGCACTGAAATACTAAACTCCTCTCATAAACAAAACTCACAACTCAAGCAACCCAAAACAAGGCCGACCGACGGAGACAAACAACCGACAACCCCCCCCCCCCCCAACCCCAACCAAAAACGTAGAAAAAACACAAGTCAACCCTGGGTCTGTTACCACTACAAATAATTGCTTAATGACAAAAAAAGGCGATTTACTTTCCAGATGAATCACCCCAACCCTCCAGATTTCTCAGTCAAACTGTTGCATTCCAGTTGTAAGTTAAGGATTAAAAAACAATATTCATAGACGGACAGTGGATAATGTAACTTCACAAAAAAAATCCAGAGATTTTAGTAGATACATTAATTTCTGAAGGAATATTTGCCGATCTTGAATATTAAAAGGTTATGTCTGGACAGGGAGAGTCACATTCTACATAAACAAACCTTTGGTCTGACATTTGGTAAAATGCAGATAGCATTTCAGGAAAGCAAAATGGAACACTTCAAAACTTTCGACTTTAAATTAAAATTATAACTTTATTTATGCAACCTATTTAACCACATTGTTAATATAATTTAAATAATTAATGGCATTGAAAAAGTTAATCAAACTTAAACATTAACTTTAAGCTCAAATATATATGTTATCGCCTTTTATTTATGGTTTCAAAAATAGTAATAGTATCAAATAAATCATTATTTGTTAAAAATGTGATGTAATAACAGCAACCGTTGTTCGTTTTGTGAAGTAGTTGATGACATATCAAGAGAAGTTATATTTAGCACAAATTAATCAAATTAGGAATTGAATGAAGTATGTATTCATATATTTCGTGCATGGAAAAGTACAATACTTTCTTCCTACGCACTATGGCTTAAGTTTTCAAAAGCATTTGACAGTCACTGCGAAACTTGCAATGGTATATATTTTAATATATAATGTTTCTGTTACTCCTTTCGTTACTTCCGAGCTGTCTGGAATATGTTGAAAATATTACCTACAAAGAAAAATCTCTGTTCATCTGAGACAGTCGCCAACCACTTAACTTATTAAAAAGAGAATAATAATATAACAGTGTGCTTGGTTTCGTTCTTGTTCATGTTTGAAATTAAAGGATTAAAAAACAAACAATGAATGAAGTGATTTCATCCACCAATCAGAGCAACTATTCAACTTGTTAGCCTTTATGTAGGAAATACAGAAGAGATATTACACTTCTAGGTTTTACTTTCACAATTGAAAGCAAGGTAAGTTGTTTAAAGTGTAAATTTAAGTTTAAAGTTTCTCGCGATCGACATTAATAAGCATTCTTTAAAATAACTTTGTATAGTTTATATTAACTTTATTAACTTTGTATTAAATTGTGTAGATGCTTGTAAATGCTTTAACAAATGAATCCGTCTATCATTACACAACAATTTGACGCTCTCTTTGAATTATGTTTTCTTATAGGGTTCAGGGTAGTAGGGTTAATGGGTTAAGAATCTTGATGTGATGAATGTATTCATTGATCGTTATAGCATTAAACTTATATTCGTGGCACAAAATACCAGTTATAAGAAGGAACTGGCTAATGATATTTTTTCGCCCAAAAAAATGCACAACCATATACCTCATCTAAATATGGTAAAACTTGTCCTTCAAAAGTATGAAAAATTCCTTTGTTTCTGTGGAAACTTTGTATTTTTTAAATTGTGCCAAAAATTAGTATGGACAAAATAAATTATGGAAACTTATGAGAGAAACAAATATAAACATTAAGACAGGCGCTATATTGTCATATATCTACCATATACTTGTTAATATTACACTCATGAATGTTACAGCAATAAAATATGCGAACACTGAACTAGAATATTTCATAAAGAATGTTGTTTTCTTGTTTTCTTTAGTATTCCGAAAGAGTATTATAATTTTGCAACGAAATTAAACGATTTTATTTGTGTTCCACAGTCTGCGAATACCCGGTTTTAAAGCGTCACATTTCTTTCTCCATCTTCCAATTAAGCTCTGTTGCCCCCTCTTCTCACCTTGACAGCAGCAAGTGTGGACCAGCTTATCATTTCCATGTGTATTATTTGTAGACAGTAGAGATAGAGCAGGTGTAGGTATGGTTTCAATTATAGACAATTTGTCCGGAAATGTCTTCCAAAATTTGAAGAAATGTTTTTTTTTTTTTACATTATGTGCAACATCGAATACTTTTTGTTGGAAAAAATTGAACGACCTTTAACTTGAGTCTCAATTAATGTTATGAAAGGAAGACAAAAATCGATTCTTTAGAGCAACCGCTGTTTGTAATGTTCCTATTTTGTCTGCAGTTTGGCTGATAACCCTGATTGGTTGAGTGTCCTTTCAAAGTTTTTTTTTGACATCATGTGCAACATCGAATACATTTTGCTGAAAAATTGAACGACCTTTAACTTGAGTCTCAATAAATGTTATGAAAGGAAGACAAACATCGATTCTTTAGAGCAACCACTGTTTTTTAATGTTTCCTATTTTGCATACATTTTGGCTGATAACCCTGATTGGTTGAGTGTCCTTTAAAAGTTAGAAAGTTCCAAAAGATTGAGTGCATCACAAGAGAGACTTTGAGGCGAAAAGGGGAGAAAACAGCAAATTCCAGGTCTAATCCTAACATCGCCCATGTCACATGGACAGATTTATTATTTTTAGATTCCCAGAAAATCTGAAAGGTAATTGATCTACATTTTGGGGTTTTACGTGCTATTTGTATGCTAGGCAAACTATCGGCATTGACAACTACACTGTCAATGTATACTACGAGAAAGCCACCAAATTGCAATTTGCTGGAAAATTCATAATAGCTCGACTGTAAGAAGTACGGTCTTCGCCACAAGGACACTACAAAAACAGTCCAAGTGAGAGGTAAATTGTGTGAAGGAATACCAAATTGTTTCTAAATGATTTATTAGATATTGTCTATTGAGATATTCTCATTAGTATTATTGTTCTATAGTAGGAGTTATAGCAAACTATTGCGCATATCTAAACGAAATTTGTAAGGCTAACAGCAGGGTTTGGAGGTGGGCTGATATTTTTTTTGTAACGGTGGGCTCAGTAAAGGGAATAATGTAGCAGTTCTTTTCATTACTTGGTAAGCAATATTAGAGATATATCGCTTTTCACTTACAAGCTACAATGACTGCATGAACTACATTAACGAAAGCGTGGGCGTGTTTGCTTTCTTGGCTCGCGTGACTTGATTTATTTTTGTTAGAGCGGTCTGGTTGCATAGTGCAGTTTAGACGTTTTGGTTCCCGCAGGGCGGATCACGTAAAAAGCACTACATTACTGCAAGCTTTGTATAATATATGCCCATTCACGTTGTCATTGAAAACTGCTATAACTCGATAATATAAAACCGTTCGTTAAGAAATCTTCTTCCTGATATGTACCCTGAATTGTTGCCATCTACCACCTATCTGCTTTCGGCTGTCTACAAATTCAGTTTCATAAGCTGCAACATATCAATCAAATGTTTTATTTGCAAGTATGTTCGTTCTAGTTAATAAACATAACAAGTGCCATCAATAACTACATTCTGAATTGTTTGAAATAAAGTCTAGTTAAACTTTTATATCAATCTCCCTTTTAGAGGGAAATTCATCGCTTGTTTGAAAATGAAAGATTTGGTATTTAGGCCCATTTAATGCTGCTTTTTACTTTTTGGCCTATTTTAACAGTAACACTTTATGTTATTTCAAAGGTAAATAAAGATAGTCGACATATAAAATATGAGCAAAGGGTAACACCCTCTGTCTGTCATTGGCTAATCGTATTATTATGTATGTGTTTTATGTATGTGTACGTGAACAGGGTTTTTTCAGGGACTCTCAGTTTAGGGATAAAAAAATGTAGTGAACAAATTCTACCGCATGTTTCACAATATCTACGTAATGTTTTTATATTTCTTTACTGAATGTTCTTTATACTTGTTGATCATTGGGTTATACGGACAGTTACTGTATGCAATACGCTGCCTTCCTTTGTTCCTGGTAGTGCACCATGTGTCATGGTCGGAGACTGTCCCCGACTCGGGTCTTGACAGACTCGGGCTTTCTGTGTCTGCTAGTACTGACGTTGGGATCACAGAATTGGACAGATTCACTTCGGCACACCTTTTAGCCTTTTAGCTCGCTTGACTTGAGTTTTCTTTGTTAGAGTGGGATGTTTAGGTAGTGTCGTTTGGCCGTGACGTTTTGGATCCCGCAGGGCGGGTCACGTAAAAAGCACCTTTTAGCCGATGTCTGGAGGCATATGCACCCGTGTAGTACGGTGTATATGTGGGTGAGGCCTAACGGAGAAGATGCCTCCAGGATAGATCGAGTGTATGCGCCCGTAAGTTTTCAATTTTCGGGTTGTGAGACGCTCAGCTGTCCACTCTCTGACCATGACACTGTAGTAGCACGTTTTGTTTTTCCTTCCATTTTCCAGATCGGGCGAGGCCTATGGAAGCTTAAGTGTCAGATTCTTGGCGAGGCAGAGTTTCGCCAGGGTTTCGAGACCAGGTACAAAGGATGGCAAACATTGAAGCAGGCCTTTGCTTCTACATCCCAATGGTGGGATGATGTCAAGTTGCGCATCAAACGCTACGCAATTCAGTATTGCGTGACCCGCGCACGGCGTCGAAGAGAAAAATTCTCGAAGCTGTGCGCCGAGGTGAAGTTTGGCGACCATTCGGCTGTCATCGCCTTGTAGACTTAACTGAATGAAAAGTACCACGGTGCCCCCCGTCAGGGCCCGTGTCGAAGCGGTGGAAGCCGAGGAGCGCCCTTCACTGAGGTTTCACCAGTCCGTTGGCTCATCGGCGGGTGACAGACGCGTCCCGTCTGTGCGCGCTACCGATGGGACCGTGGTCAGTGACCCTCACGGCATTGTCCGCGTAAAGAGTATTATTCGAGTTTGTTTACGCGTGGCAATGTCGACTTGTCGGCTGATTTATTGACGGGAATCTCAAACCGTTCCCCACGGTGTCAATTATATATTGGGGGCGGAATAACCACTGTTGAGCTTTGGAATGCGCTTTCGAAGATGAAAAATGGCAAGTCCCCGGGTTCGGACGGGCTTCCGATGGAGTTCTGCCGAACCTTCTGGGCAATAGTCGGACCCGACATCAGAGCCGTCTTCGAGGACGCCTTCCAAAACGGACTGTTAAACCAAAGTCAATGTCTGGGCATGATTACTTTGCTGCCAAAGTCTGGGGACCCCTTGGATCCCCATAACAAGCGTCCGATCACCTTGTTAAATGTGGACTACAAGTTGCTGGCTAAGGCTTTGTGCAACCGCCTTGCACTGGCTATGCCGCATCTTGTGGGTGATCTCCAGACTTGTGCAGTGAAGGGTCATTGCATCCAGCAGAACTTGTGGCTGATGCGCGACTTGACCAACTCTGTCTCCATTACTTTATGTTTTGTTTAGCGAGTCCCTCTCTCGTCTTTTGGAAAGGGACTCCAAACTTGTTCCATTCGTTGTGCCAGGGGGTGCCAAAGTGAAATGCGCTCAATATGCAGATGACGTGACATGTGTTGTTTCGAGTCTGGGCTCCTCTCGCGCACTCTCGCAGGATCTATCTAGTTTTGAGAGAGCTACCGTGGCGAAGTTGAATCCAGAAAAGACAAAGGGCCTTCGTCTTGGACGCTGGAGATACAGAGACTTACCATTCGGTGCGTCGTGGTCGGATCAGAATATCAAAATTAATGGTATATGGTTCGGCTACGATGCACCTTGTGATGTCACCTTGAACGAGAGGGCTGAGGTATTTGAGAGCAGACTCGAAACCTTTGGCACCTGCTGGCTTTCGATCTTGGGGAAAGTCACCGTTATTAATCGTTTCGTTTCCCCCATCTTGTGGTACCCGGGCGCGTTGTACCCAATTCCGCGTCGCGTCCTGGTACGGTTGGAGAGGGCGATTTTTTCATTCATATGGTCTGGTGGTACAGAGCTTGTCAAGAGGGCGGTATTGTACCAAAAACTGGAGAAGGGGGTACTAGGGGTGGTTCATCTGGGAAGTAAGTTAACTTGTTTGTTATTTAAGCAATTGTTTGTAGCGGTAACTGACCCAGGGTTGCCTTGTTCATATTTTGTACGTTTTGGGGGCGGGTTGCACTCGCGTCAATGGGTTCCGGCGCTGTTTAGCAACAGAGAAGCGCATAGTAGCACATCAAGCAGAGTGGTGCGTGTCATTTGCTCCGCTCTTATTGAGTTGCCCCTTGTTGACCTGTCACGGCCGGCCCTCGTTCTCAGTTCCTTGCGGGATGGGGTCTTGAATGCAATTTTTGTACAGGGACGTCATCCAGTCGAAGTATGGCGTTCGGTGCATTCAAGGCTGAATGGTTGCAGGCTCCGTGATCTTGCATGGAAAATTGCACACGGTGCCTTAGTGACCATCTGAAAAGGTATCACTGGCGATTGGGTGATGGACTGTGCCCGAGGACCGGCTGTGACAGCTTAGAGAGTACTGCCCATGTTTTTTGGCATTGCCCCTTTGTTTTGAATTTGTGGGAGTGGTTTCAGTCCTGGACCGACCGTTTAACGAGAAACCGTACCTGGCCGGTAGGACAGGGCTTTGTTTTATATGGATTAGATCCTCCGGTTTGTTCTGTTGCTGTGTTAAAGCGTATTAATTATGTTTGTTCTGTTGTAAAAAAAAACTTAAGGAATATATGTGATGTTGTTTTTAGGGGGAAATTTGCCAGTTGGCAGGCAGTCCCGGAGGCGGTGAAGTCTGACATTCGCCTTCAGGTTGAAGGCGAATTTCGCCGTTTATCTTGGGCTGCCTTTCTTAGACGGTGATGTGCTGGGGAAGGGTGTTTTGTTTCGCTGCGTGCTGGTCGTGCTTTTGTCAGTTTTTTTTAATGTTTCAGTGGGTGGTTGGGGTTTGTCTCTGCAGGTCGGTGGGCGCATTTACTTTTTTTTTTGGTTCGCTCGACTCAAGTTTTGTTTATTGGAATGGGATGGTTGGGTAGTGCCGTTTGGCCGTGACGTTTTGGATCCCGCAGGGCGGGTCACGTAAAAAGCACTTATCCTTTAACGCTACCCAAGCATCTATCATCAATTTCGGGGTTTTTCCGCTCCCATCATTCAAGAATAATTATAATGAGTCACGTCTTCCAGAGTTCCTACTCTCTATGAACATTCAAAGTTGGTGTGCTAGTTGAATTAACCGTCTTATTTCTTATAATGTCACTTTCTTCCCAACATGTGTTTTCAAGAAAAGCTGCTGCCTCACAGAGATGGTTTCTCACTTGAAATGTTCCCGTGTGCCTCGTAAGTGATATCAAACTTTCAATTGGGGCGAATCCATATTTTTTTAAGGAAAGGGATGGTCCCTTGTGTCGCTGCCCCCTTGTAGGAAGGTGGTGGTGGTGGTGATAACAATGTTCATCTGGATCGACATCGAATTTAAACTTAAGCAAGTCTTCTACAGTTCTTGAATCGTAAGTTAGCTCACCGATGTCTTATCGCCGGTCCCGATGAAAGACGATCAATGCTTCAACGAGAAAATAAATAAATATCATTAATATAGTTCGATAAGTAGTAACATGATTAATGTTCTTCGAGATGAAACACAATTAGATCGCTGTATATATCAGTACGGAGTGCTTGTTCACCTCACCCGTTAAATTTCCTTGAATACAAAATAAATAATTGCATCTGTAACGCAGTAACAATACACACAACATGGATAGAGAAAAAACCTGCTCGTAACGCATTTATTGAACATGCCGTGGTCTCTCATGTTCATGAAGTATTTGCATGTGAGCTGCTCTCGTTTTCTTCTTTGAATACAAATGATATTTTTTTAATGATTACGTTATATCATTAAGTATGTGGTGTGAATTATAGATGTATTCATTTCCAATAAATAACGTGTATTTCTCTCAATCCGCTGGATGTTACCGATTGCAGGTATGAAAGAAGCGTGTCATTATATTGGGCATTGCAATTAAAATTTTCCTGCAGATATTCTGTGTAATAAAAGTTGTCATTATTTTTAATAGAGCCATAGATTAAAAGATAAGTAATATTAAAGATGACTAGGACTTAACCGAGAATCACGTCTGAAGCATACCAATGTCATCGTAGACAGGGGGTGGGGTTAAGGCCGGAGAGGTTGGTGTAGGTTTAGAAACGTGACGAAACGTTCCATCTTGATATAATGGCATTCCTGGGAAAAAAAGTTATGCAAAATGATGTCAGATTTCCTGTCCGCGATAGCTTTACCAAAGTTGTTGTGCATTTCATATCAATGAAGTCACAAATGACTAAAAAAAGCAGGTATAATGCTATTATGTTTTAATCCATTAAGGTTTCATAGTCTGACTTATTTCTAGCACCATAAGTTTACTTTATTTAACACCGTAACAATTCCAGGAAGACAAGGCGTAAGGTTAAGCGAAAAGTTGAGTACTGCGGTGGGTACTAACTTTTTCGATATTCGAACAACTTAGAGGTTCCTTATAAGTGCTTTACTGTGCATATCAGATGAGACTTGTTATAATTATAAATTAAATCAAGTGAGAAGTGTTGAAGGTACCAAACGAGTGTCACGAGGGTATTTCATGAGGGTCCCGAGAAGTGCACTAAGAGATAGGAAACCTACAGGTAAGGGAAATTGTGATACGGAGACTAAAAAATTGGAACCTCGGAAAGTACCGGGTGAGCGCCACTTCTGATAGAACTCGGGTCATCTTTTGGAAAGTTCCTGATAGGTGATCCTGTTTTCTACAGCATCTCTGTAAATAACGTGCCAACCGGACATCTGCAAAAGAAAAAAAAATAGTCCGTGACTGGAAAACTTAATTAGACCTTTAAACAATGCGGTACATCAATAGTCGTGCAATAATGGTGTAAAGATGAAGTATTCAAATTAGTTTAAACACCATTATGATACAATGCATCTAGATTGACAAATACCAATCATTATATCCAGACCGCTAATAAGCTACATTATAATTATATTTTTTGAAACACAAATACCAAAACGATACATATAGAACCGTTGAAAGCCATTTGATGAAAAAAAAAAAAACAGAATAACTAATGATAATTAACCTATGCTAAAAAACAATACACTTAATCTTACTTAAAAAAAAATTAACATATACGATGTACCTCTAAAACACGACATCACAGTAGCCCCAACACCAATAGGAATAGATCAGTAACTTCTTAAATTACTACACTATATCTAAAATCAATCAAAGGAAAACCTAATATTACAATCAGAAACCACTCAAAGGGATATGTACAGAACCAAGGAAAGAAGTAATAGCACATTTGGAATCCTAAAGAATAGTCATAGTAAAATCTATCCTACGGAAAGATCAATACTTTGAAATCTCTTTCAACTTATTGGCTAGTCAGACGATCATAAATGCTGAATGATTATATAAAAAAAAAATATTAAAACACCGAACGATTATCTATAGAGCCTACTCAAATACGGTACACTAAAATGATATTTTCATAACCATGGAAACATTTACAAACCCTTGTACAAAGAACTTGTAATCGTCAAGTGTAAGTATTCAACCATTTGGATCTGTTTTGATATTTCAATAAGGTATAATTAAGAAACTTCTCCGAAAGTTTTAGCGTTGTATTACAATTGCAATATTACAATTATTACTTTGTAAAAGAATAGAAATAACCACACAATGCCAGTTGCGTATAAATAGAAACATTGTTCAAATCAGCATATATAAACTCTCATGAATAGGTGGTTTCGTTTAACGAATATGACACAGAATCACTTTATACTTTCACTTACCTAGGTAACAATAGACTATTGACACTGAGTAGTTTTTTACTTTCCCCTCTGTTAATAAATGATCGACGTTGTCTGTTTTTTCTCTCTATCCCTCATCTTCAAGTTAATAGTACACTAATATGTCAATGACTGGGTGCATATGACACTGACGTTCGTTAACATGTGTGTACTAAGTCTAAAGTGCTTCTTCTCTTCAAACAGATCTGAAGTCCTATAAAAATTACATCAGAGAGAAGTCTTCAATACACCCAAGATTCAATCAAAATCAGTATGTGAACAATATTCAGAGGCTTTATTAACGCATATTTCTCACTGATCAAAGATACTAACAAAATTCAAACGTACACGAATCATTTGATACGGGTTAACTGTTTATACGGAAAATCTACCTTTGGTCAATGTTTTATCTGGTATAACAGTCTACGGGAATCTTAAATATGAAATGCTGTAAGGCAAGACACGATTCACTTTATACCAATTTACAATGAATATGTTGAACATCCTATTGTCAACGTTCACAAGGTTATAGTCACATTCAAGCCCCTTATTTGATATAGTTCGAGAGAGGCGTAGTGATGACTGCTGCTCAACGTAATATGTACTCAAACAGCTTATTATTATTATTATGATTGTATACTCGTGGACCCCAATACATCCGGCAACAATAAAGAAGATATGCACTGTAGTGTTTTTCCTTAACGAGGTTTGCCACTAAAATCAGTTCAACATATATTCAACTGTTTTAAGCGGTTCGTTTACTTTCCGCAGACATATTCTGCAATGTCACTTTCTAGTTAACAGTTTAGGATTGAAAAACCCAAATTTTAGATGAACAAAGGACAATTTCCGTTTTATTACTCTGCTTTGGTATCAAAGTAACTTATCCCACATTCCAAATATCCCACAACCGAAAACAGAAAACAATCTTTTCATCTGACAGTCGGTTCATCTTGACAAACAAATCCATTCAGTGCTCTCGGGAAAAGACATTATCAGGAACATTTCGACAAATAAACCGGGAAGAAGGAAGGGCTCCATATTGAATTATGTTAGTTTACAAAAATCTCCAACTGCTTTTACACGCTGTATGTTAACTACCGCAGATTAATGTTGCAGTGTCGCGTTCCTGTAGAATGTTTAGGGCTGGAAAACCTCCGTGTGAGTATCTTCTTGAAATAAATAACGATTGAATCCATATCTGTAAAGAGCATCCCATCGTACAAAAACGTACGGACAGATATGTCTCCGGTGTGACACAGCTCGGTAACATTCTACTCAAATCTAAGTACATCTATATGATATTTATGAAGAAGAAATATCAGAGAAGGCATAAAACTTCGAATAAGAACAGCTTGACGTGATAGTTGATAATCTTCACTATAAAAATATCAATCAGTTCTCTTTGGAGAACAACGCTAGCAGGAACATTACGACATTACGAAGGTTTCGTCTCAATAAATATTCGACTGTCTTTAAACTGTGCGTTAACGATGTTGCCGCAAATCTTATTTTACAATGGCCCGTCCTGTTAAACGATTAGGATTGAACTACCCAAATTCGATTAATTATAATCTAAGTACTATATAATATTAATATGGAAAAAAAGCTCATCTCCTAAAACCAAAGAACAAACTGTTGATCTGATTTGGTCCTCCTTGGCAATACAAATATAAACTTTTATCTGGGAAATATCGTTAGCAGTAACAAAACAAAAACTAAACCTGAAAATGGAAAATCTGTTCATGATAAAATCTTAGTTTAATTAAGATTGAAAACACATCATGAACTTACGATGAATAATATTTTTCCATGTGATTATTCTACTTGGAATGTATAACGCTTTAATCTATGATACATATCCACAAATAGCTGATTGTACGCAATATTACGGCCAGATTTGTCTCCGCTGTGAGTCGTCCCCATGAGTTTGAACACTTATCGAAGTACTATATAATACTTTTATGAAAAGGAAATATTTGTAAAGGTATCCTATAACACACAGAATACACAGATACACAATCCGCATGCGGAATGTTTCGCTAGCAGGAGCATTACGAAGAGGAAGACAGGAAAGGTAAACCATCCATATTGATAGATTTCAGTTCGATGAATCCTGAAATGTGTTCATGTTGTGCGTTAGTAACAGAGAATTAATTATTTTGTCTCATTTTCCACATGACTAGGCTTGATAACATATCATGAACGTTCGACTGATATTCTCCGTGTGAATATCTACTTGGAATAAACAACGATTGAAGTTATCATCCATATAGGAAGGAACATTTCATTTGTACACAAAAGTACAAACAGATATGTAGCCGCTCTGTGATATCTCGGTGATGTTCAACTATAATCTAAGTACTATATAATATTTATGGCAAATCTACATAAAACCAATATCATTACAGTTGGTAATATCCTTGTGAGTATATACTTGAACAAAATAAAGATTTTATCCAGTATCCATATAGAAAATTGTATCCCATTGTATATGTATGTAAGGACATATACATGTCTCCGGTTCAGTTCTTGTCTGACTTTTGTGAAGAAGAAACATCAGAGAAGCATAGTAATTTCCAACAATCGAACAAGAACAGGTTGACCTGAAAGCTGGTATATCTTGCCAATAAAAATATAAGTCAGGAAAACCAGGAACATGACGGAGAATGAAACAGAAAAAAAAGGTAATAGGTCACTACATTTGCAAGAAATTACTTCGAAACATGTTAGTTCACATTTAAGATGCGAGTTACAGCCGTTCCTGCAGACGACTTACTTTGCAATGTCGCGTTCCAGTTAAAGGTTATGAATGAAAATACCAAATACAATGAATCTTCTCCGTTTGTGTCTCCGATTGTACGCAACACTACGGTCAGATTTGTATCCGGAATTAGTCATTCCCATGAGTTTCAACACTAATCCATTGCAAGTACTATATAATATATTTATGAAAAGGAAATATTTGAAAAGGCGGAGTGACATATACAACCAAACAACATATTGTTGATATTTAGTAAAGCCATTGACAACAAGTCAAATCAGTATGCGGAAAATGTCGCTAGCATGGAAGTATGGTATATAATCTCCCCTCCAAATCGCATAAAACATCGTCGCATTGTAGGATTGCAAATGTTCGATTGATAATCTCAGTGTAAGTATCTACTTGAATCTATGATCCATAGCGGAAAGAGCATCCTATTGTAGACAGAAGGCCGACAGATATGTTCTGGTCTGGGATATACCGGTGGAGTTCAACTCTATTTTATTTAATACTATATAATATTTATACGAAAAGGAAATATATAGAAAGACCAAGCTACGCAACTGAAAGACAAGCGAATAACAATATTTAGATCCGACAGTTCTTCCATCTTGACAATAGAAAATTACAATCATTATTCTTGGAAAATAACGCATTTACACCACGATTTCGAGGAATAAAATAGAAAATTTAATTCCGCGCTGTCGGTATATTGCTTTCTAGTTGAAATTTTTGGATTGAAAAAAAAACATTTATTGAAGAACGATGGATAATCTAATGAAGTCCCCCCCCCCCTACATCTCTCACCACTCCCCCAAACTGAGTAACGGATTGCCCAAGAACAAGAAAAGTTATGACAATTTAACCACTATTATTGGATACATACGTAACAACTTTTGGGTGAAGTAGTTTCCCAACTTTGAGACCAGGTCAAAATTTTCGATTTGAAAATTGAAATTAAATTTTACCAATCCAACCATATTGTTAATAGATGTTAACATTTGATGTCATCGTTGAGTTATTGATGTGTTAATTATATTCAATTCAAACAGCTGCTTTAAGCACAGATATTTATTTTATCGCATTTTATTTATAAGATATTATATTTAAAAGATAGTAATACTATATTTAATAGAATGTAATGAAATAGTTGATGGCCTATCAACAGAAAGGTTAAATTTAGCGAAAATGACTCAAATTAGGAATTGGAAGAAGGATGTTTTTATATATTTCGTTCATGGAAAAGTACGATACTTTCTTTCTCTGCATAGGTGTCTAAGTTTTCAAACACATTTGGTTCCAGTGGGAAACTCTGTCTATACATTTCATATTTATTCTGGATAATCAACGCAAAAATACATGAAATAACAATTTATCATTTATTCCTATTTTTAAGGGTAATTAACGATACATAGACACAAGACCTACTATGAATGAAATTATGTGTAGTTTCATTCATAGTTGAACTATATTTCTGTCGATCTATAACGGATTTCTTTGCTTACCTGTAGAAATATAGGATGATTATCACGGACAGGACGAGTACTACAGCAATTACGATCATCACCAACTTCATTATGTTGTTCGTGTCTGTAGAGATGACATTAAGATATGCAAATATGTTAATATCAGCAACCAAACTACGTAAGTGGATTAAATTCACTGCAAATGGGTGAATGTTCTTCGAAATGAAAACATTGTTTCATAAATAATATTTGTTTATTTATTTATTATTATTTATTTATTATACAAAATTTCTATAGCGCCTTATCCAATCAGAAATTGCTCTAAGGCGCTTTACAGTAAAATACAAACAATCATGAAATACAAATATATAAATCGATAATGTAAGATATAAAAAGGGTAGAAAATTTGTTAAATACCATCTGACAATAAATTGTATAAAAACTGCAAATGTAAAAGCGAAAATGATACAAACAAATTCTTAAAATTTAAAATATATATAAATGTGAAAAAAATTGTGAAGTATATTTACTAACTTAATAAAATGTGATACATTAGATTGCTTTGCTTAGCTCTTAATGCAGTCTCAATTCAAGGTTTCGTCAAACTGATTTTTTTTTTTATCATTTTGCAGTTACTAGATATGTATCATCCAGTTTAATTAAATTTTGTGTAAACTCCGCTCTCACCTATTGACATGGAAAAAGGCTCACATGATGATATTGATTATTATAGGGGTATGCTTCTTACAAATCGTAATTCTGCAGACAAAAATGCTCCATTTTCCGACCCCTGGCTCATTCATCATGGACGCCGACAAAGTAATATGAACCATTGAAAAATCAATTGATAAATTGTTACTCTCATAATCCGTTGAAATAAAACTCCACACGTTTCTAAAGAAACATTACTTTACTCCCACACACAGTCACATATATTAAATGGTGAACCTCACACCACCTCACATCAGATGTTACCCTGTGGTACCCATCACCCCCCCCACCCACCAAATGGAAACGTCGCATTTGATATTCCGTTTGCCCATAAGTACGTCGTTCAATGTGTGATCTATGTGGTTATCGACTCTCTCCTGCAATTATACTGATTGCAATTTATACTGATTGGGGTCCCCGGTTACTGTTAATTAAAAGAGCGATCTATCCCGCAACGCTAACTAAGTTTTTCTCAAGAAGAAAAGAAGTAATTTGTCAATAGAGAATAACCACAAACCAAGTAAATGTTGAAATGTTGTTTACTCACAACGCTCTTACTTGGTCAAACGAATGTAATCGATTTGAGGCAAAGTGACAGATCGTCTTTTATAGCTAATTGATATGAAACAAAATCACGTGACCAAGTTATTATTTTTTCGTTTTGTGCCTTGTTTAAATAAGTATTAACATGCTTTAATATGTGTTAGAATTGTTTTAGAATTTAAAACTAACTTGTAAACTAGAAAGCAATATTCCGCGAAAAATGTACATTTCTTTGTGGTTATGCTGATTAGAGCAGAGTGGAACTGGCAATGAGGCAGAAGACTTCACCAATTAAAATGGGCGGTTGACAGTGCCATTTGCCCAAACAAGGTAGTTAGCTCGATTTGTGGAAAGGAGGGTCATGTTTATCGCGCCTGACCCTTGTCATATATAGCATGGCGTAAACGCGAGGAGCAGCAGACAACGGGACCTGCTCTGCTTCAATTTACAAAGGTGGAGGTCCAGGTGACTTCTACGTGTTTGTTGCCGGGACCGGTGGGTCCCATGCTGTTACTCGCCCTTCCACAGCCCCTGTAGTCACTTACCCATCCCCGACAATTGCGGATCCCTATATGGAATGGATTGGTTTTATGAGGTCGGGAGGCTAACCTGAAGGTCTGCATCAAATAAGGGAACGAACCCGAGTGAAACGGTTGGAGTCATCGTCATAGTCAAATGTGAGGGTGTTACATATTTCAATATTGTAAGTGGATTGATGTCGACTACGTTTGCCTTCAGGAAATTCGCATAACTGAAGAGAATGCCGAAAAACCATGCTGAAAAAAAATTAATGCTCCAGATCATGCAATTTGTAACATGTGACTACCCACAATTTGCTTAGGTTTTGCTCCCCTAAAATATCACACTCAATTTAATATCAATACATTATAAATGTTTCTGTACGTTTGGGTTGTAAGATTGCAAATAATATGTACAACAATGTGAATAAGAAAGGTTGTGTCTTGAATGAGATATTGTCTGCCAGCAATGTTTCTATAGGTCAGGCGTTTTTCTTTAAGATATATCTATTCCGTTCAAATAACGTTCTTACAATCTTCATAAAATACAAATATGAGTAATGACTAACCTTGATAGGTTCTAGAGATGTTAAATTCACATCTGTCAGCGTACTGTGATGTAGCGTGGGACTCCAACGGTTCCTGAGTAGCGATGCACCCAATGGTTGAGTTCTGATCACAAGAAGTAATGTTAACGTAGACTAAAAGCTCTTTAGTTCCGTTATTATCTGTGTAATGTTTCTGATAATCACAGCCCTCGGGTTTGATTACTTCCAGATTTATCGGTGGATACCCGTCTGTTATTGAACAAGATAGGGCTACGTGGTATGATGCAGATGGAGATGAGGAGGGGCCTTCACAAACAAGAGGTGTAGGAGGCTGGTAGACTGTAAAGAGAATACAGGAGATATCATCAGTCAATGATAGATGAAAAGTACAAACATTCCCTTGTTGAAGGTTGAAGGTTGAACTCAAGGAAAGTACCACGAGTAATCCTCCTCAATATATTGAACATTAAGTCATAATGTTTAAGTGGTGCATTCGAATAATTATATACACGGACTGAATGTAAATAATGTAAAGAAAACTGGCGACACTCGCACATGCAATATCAGACTTAACATAACTCCGTGAGCATTCTACCTTATATGAATAATTGACGAATGCTTCCAAAATGTGACGTTATATTGTAGACACCTACACCTCGTTAAATGCGTGACTAAGTTAAATACATTTTCATCTTAAGCATTAGGCAAAAAGTATCCCGGAAGAACCTTTCGAACCACTCCTATATACTCTATGGAGAATTACAGCTTAATATGAAATCAATATCATATTTATC